>NW_019154131.1:894570-907907 GCF_002288905.1 Enhydra lutris kenyoni | reverse complement strand
CCAGAGGGAAGAATTCTTTTGGCTAAGTCAGAATATTCAGTAGAGACCCGGAAAGGATCCTGAGTTAGGAGCGGGATGAAATGATGCCTCAAAGAAAGCTTCCTCTACAGATTCCCGAAAAAGTGGGAGAAGCATTTGAGAAAGTGTGAGAATTACCTACGAATATCACACTGCCCGTGTGACAGCCAATAATAGAAGGCAGAGAGCAGCCTCCAAAGGACTCAGGTCATCAGAAGGAAGGCAGTTCAAAAGGGAAGAGGGAAGAGACGGGAAAAAGAAAACGACTAGCAAGGTGGTAGACTTCAACATTTCAACAGTTGCCTTCAGAAGGAACGACTACAATTCTGTTGAAAGAAAAGACCTACATATGGCAGTGAAAAATAAACTATCCATACAAGGATGCAGAGGATAGTATAGATTTTGTGAAAAGTAAAATGATGAAAAGGGCTAGACCGTACCCAAACGCATCCTAAAAGGCTGATATTCCTGGGTCTTGACAAGAGACAATAGAAGGACACGTGATAGAATGAACAGAGAAAGAAGACATTTCAGAACCACCAAGGATCCATTTAGAAAGACATGGCCAAAAATTAGCAAGACAGGAAACAACATGTGTTGGAGAGGATGTGGAGAAAGGGGAACCCCCTTACACTGTTGGTGGGAATGCAAGTGGGTGCAGCCACTTTAGAGAACAGTGTGGAGATTCCTCAAGATATTAAAAATAGAGATTCCCTATGACTCTGTGATTGCATTCCTGGGTATTTACCCCAAAGATACAGATGTAGTGAAAAGAAGGGCCATCTGTACCCCAATGTTTATAGCAGCAATGGCCACAGTCGCCAAACTGTGGAAAGAACCAAGATGTCCTTCAACGGATGAATGGATAAGGAAGATATGGTCCATATACACTATGAATATTATGCCTCCATCAGTAAGGATGAATACCCAACTGTTGTAGCAACATGGACAGGACTGGAAGAGATCATGCTGAGTGAAATAAGTCAAGCAGAGAAAATCAATGATCATATGGTTTCACTTCTATGTGGAGCATAACAAATAGCATGGAGGACAAGGGGGAGATGGAGAGGAGAAGGGAGTTGAGGGAAATTGGAAGGGGAGGTGAACCATGAGAGACTATGCACTCTGAAAAACAATCTGAGCGTTTTGAAGGGGTGGGATGAGAGGTTGGGGGATCCAGGTGGTGGGTATTGTAGAGGGCACAGATTACATGGAGCACTGGGTGTGGTACAAAAATAATGAATACTATTACGCTGTAAAAATAATAAAATAAATAAAATTTAAAAAAAGAATGGCCATCCTCAATGTGTCTGCATCCGATGAGAAAACTCATTGAGATCAACCACATTCAAGCCCCTAAAACAAGGCTCAAGAAATTTCTGTGAAAGATTTTCTTTCTTGATTTGAGAGAGAATGAGTGAGAGAGAGCATGAGAGAGGAGAAGGTGAGAGGGAGAAGCAGACTCCCCAAGGAGCTGGGAGCCCGAGGCGGCACGAGATCCTGCAAGTCCGGGGTCAGGACCTGAGCCCAAGGCAGTCGATCAACCAACAGAGCCAGGCAGGTGCCCGTCTCCAGAAATTGGTCAACAAGAGCTGAGGGGCACCTGGGCGGCACCCCCAGTGAAGTGCCCAACTCTTGGTTCTGGCTGAGGTGGTGATCACAGGCTCTTGCCATTGAGCCCTGAGGCAAGCTCTGGGCTTAGGGCACAGTCCACTTGGACTCTCTCTTGGTCTTGCCCTTCCCACCACCCCCACTCACTTTGCTCTTTCCCTAAAACAAACAATGAAAACCCTTCCCAGAAATGAACAATGGTGGGGAGTGGGAGGGGTGGGGAGAGAAGCAACTAGCCCCGGGGTCAGCGGGAGGAGCCCGAGATGCTGCCGGCCCTCCCAGGGCCTGCTCCCTCTGCTGCTGCTGCAACCGCCAGCGCAGCAGCCACCACCACCACAGGGAGCAGCTGAGCCCTGGGATCCATGGCCCTAGCAGAGAGTAGCATCTCCAGCGCCTTCTGAGAGTGCTCGCTTGGGGGGGCGGGGCCACAGATCTGTCCAGGGAGGAGGCATAGGTGGAGCCCATGTTCCAGCCATGGGGGAACAGGCAGGCAGGATGTGCAGGGAGATCCCCACCGGACTGTGAGAGCTGTTGCAGGGCTTCATGCTGCCCCGGGAGCATTATGCGCCACCTGACCACCATCCTCAACTCGCCTCCTCGGGGTACCAACCTCAAGATTAGCAGTTCGGTCATGCCACACCCCTACCTCAGCTCTCTTCAGGACCCGTGTCAGCTCTAGGCAGACCTGGAACTCCCCTGCCTGCCAAAACGCTCTGGGATCCACTCTCCTTCTTCTCGATTGACATTGGCCCAAGGCTTCCTTCACAAAGGGGGAAGCCTACCTCTGGACTGCTTAACACCTCCTTTCCTTTCTTCCTTATTTCTCTCCACTTACCTTCGTACCTGGACCAACTGGAAGGAACATATCCATGGAACATAGACGTGCTCTGACATCTGAATCTTCCTGGCAGCTTTTTGAAAGCTCCTTATGCAAACAGAATCTCGTGTAGCCTAACACAGTGTGTTTGCAAATGATCCTCAAGAGAACAAGAGAGCGAAAATCACTCCATGTTTACCTCCCTCTTCATGAAGTAGAACAGGGTCGTCTTCTTCTTTCCTTCCTTCACTTCAATTCCAATTCGTTTCCATGCAGTGTTCCTTCCTTTGCTTCAGGGGTAGGATTTCAGGATTCCTCGCCTGCACAGAACACCCACAGCTCATCACAACGAATGCCCTCCCTCAGAGCCCGCACCTATTGAATCCTTCCCCTCCACACCCCTGCTCTCTAGCTGCCCTTGGTTGCTGCTCTATGTTGGAGTCTCTTTCCTCATTGACCTTTCTCCCCTCACTACATTCATGTTTTCTTTCTGAAATTCCATAGGAGTCAAATGATAGGTTATTGGTCATTTCTTATTGATAAGGCTTAGCTAAATCCATTCTAGATCCATCCACATTTTGCAAATGGTAAGATTTCATTCTTTTTGAACCTAGTTCCTATTCCATTGAGAATATGTGGGAGGGCAGATATCTACATTCACAGGTAGATATAGATATAGATATAGATATAGATATAATCTATCTCGCTCATCAGCAAATGGACATTGGGACCTCCTCCATTGTTTCGCTATGGTTGATAATGCTGGTGTCCATATCACGGTGCTGTACCATTCCACTGAATGTGCATTTTTGTGCCCTTGAGGGAAATTCTTAAGAGGGCAACTGCTGTATCCTAGGGTTGTTCAGTTTTGAGCATTCGGAGGGACCACTGTGCTCTTTTCCAGAGTGGCTGAAAAAACCCGCATGCCCCCCGACAGTGCGAGAGGGTTCCTCTGGATGCAGAACATTCCCTACCAGCAATTTCCTAAGGAGGAAAGAGAAAACCTGGGGGATAACATGACTCAGACAGCGTGCAGCAAGCAGCCCCAGAAATTCACCCCAGGGTGAATCCTGACGCCATGCCCTGGGAAGCCATCAGAATGCCTCTATCCAGTGGAATTCCCAAAGACTCTCCTTCTGACTTCACCACCCATGGAACTGCAGAGAAAGGATGCCATGGCCAACTCTCTAGGGGGTCCTCTGAGTGAAACTAGAAAGTCAAACTTCCCTTTTCAATCGTCCAAGGCTCTTTGGAATCCTTTGGAATGTTCCCGCTGTCCTCATCGGAACTCTTTGGATAAAAAAGACAAATCCATCAGGATCCATCCCCTTGGACAAAGGAGAAGCCATCCTCCAAGCTTCTAGCTGACCACAAGCAGCCACCTCACTCTAGATGTTGGCCATTCCACCACAGCCTAGGACCCATGGAATTAACAGTGTTCCATGAAGGAACGCCTTCTAGGTCCCAAACACACACCAAGTCCATCTCACCTTTCTTTTCAAATGCAAGGGATTGCCTAGGAAAGAGATGTTCCAATTATCTCTGTGAGCCAGAAAGAAGCAGAAAAAATGAGATCCCCTGCCAGGTGCTCCCTGCAAGGAAACTCAGGAACCCTAGCACCCATGCTCCATGGCTGTCAGCTGCATTTGTGGGACTTTTTGGCTCCACTGGAGATGAGAGAAAACCCAGGATGTTTGCGGTGAAAGAGAAGTTTTACCTCCCATGCTGGCATGCATGTACCACTGTGCCCCACGGGCCTGCTGTTTTCTCTGAATGCCGATGTCCTGGGACAAGCTGCATAATGGATTCAGACGCTCCTTTCCAAACTTCAGGTCTTGTGGAGCCAGAGCAAAGAACGGTTGTCAGGTGCGGATATGGAGGCGCCTCCCACCTAAAGCCTACACACCTGCTCTTATTCCTGGGAGAAGGAGAGACACATGCTTGTTTCTTAAGTGGTCATTCACTTCCTTCTCAAGCCGGCCGATGCCCTTGTCCTTGTTGGAGAAGCAAATAGACTCTTCCAAGCAGACACTCAACTCCTCTGTTCCAAAGGCACCATGGGTTGAATTTGGTTCCCCCGCCTCCAGAACCCCGCTGGGAGGGCCCTGCTGAATCATCCTGACAGCACATTCCCATCAACCTGGGGCAACGGGTCACAGTGCTGAATGAGTGGGGGCCTGACTCCAGCAATTCTTACCACCATTCAGGAGCCTGGGGAAACAGAGTCTTCAGCTCAACACTCTGTCCTGGAAAAACAAGCTGCAGGACCTCACGTTTCTTGAAGCACCTCACCATTGCTCTCAGAACAAGCAGGCCGCACAGTCACCTCTTCTGGTGTGTTTGCCAGGGCAGCTCGCCACTGCACCCAGGTCTGGCAAGCAGCAGAGCACCCTACAATGCTCTCGGGAACCACAGGTCACCACGCCCTCCAGTGGCATAAATCGGTACTGCCGAGCATTCCACAGATTCCTAAGGCAGCTCCCAAAACCCTCTGTAGGTCTAAAGTGACACTGACACTGTTCCTCCAGATTGGGACTACTAGGCCAACGTGACCAGTCCACAGGCCACACAAGCGGAAGCGATGCCTTCCAGAGTTGGGTAAAAGCCTCAGAACGAGAGAAACATTCATGACCCACGTGAGGCCACACCCAAATGTTGGCGCCCCAGTGGTCCAAGAAATCGGAGTTAGAGGACCGGCCCCAAGGTAAGTTAACTCTGCTCCAGGAATGCTCCCCTGCGTCACGGCCCCCAGGGACAGCATGTCTTCTCGGCGTGTTTTCCGGGTGGCCGCGACAGGCCCCGAGCGAGAAAGGGCCCTCGGCCACAGGGATCAGTGCGGTCCGCAGGGCTGCCCAAGGCCAGCAAATTCTCATGAGGGATCTGCCCAAACTGATCCCCATTTGGGCAGAATGCTCGTGAGAATTGGCCGGAAAAGGCCTGGCAAGCTCACTTCGGGCGCTGCATGTCTGCAGGGCCGCCCCCTGGGCCTGGATGTCCTGGCGAGCGGTCGCGTCCAAAACCCTACAGGAAGCCCTCCGGGAATCAGTCCTGAGCGAGTGTGACGCCTCCTGCTCCTCAGCCTGTGGTTGTCCCCTACCTGGCCCTGTTTGTTGGGGCCAGGCCTGCCCCGAGCCCCGGACACAAACCCTCGCCTGCTTCCTCAACTTTTCGTTTCCAGGCTCCTGTCCCTTGGGGCCTCCAACTGGGGTACCCTGAGTCCTGCTCAACAACTCCCCCTCCCACCCCGCCACAATCTGAGTCTTTCCAGGTTTCGCACAAGCCTCAGAGGGAGAGAAACTTTCATTCCCCAACTGAGATCAGCCCCATCCTTGGGCGACGCAGGCGCCCGAGATGTTGGATGCGGACTCCACGCTGCAACACGTCCCTCAACTCTGCTTCGGCAACGCTCCCCTGCGCCGGGGCGCCTGGGTGGGCCACATCGTCTCGGCGAGTTTTCCGGGTGGCCGCGACATGCCCCAAGCAAGAAAGGGCCCTCGGCCACAGGGAGCAGTGTGGTCCACAGGGCTGCCCAACGCCGGCCAATTCTCACGAGTGTACTGCCCGAACCGATCTCGGTTCGGGCAGAACGCTTCTGAGAATTGGCCGGAAAACGCCCGGCGAACTCGCTTGTGCACCGCACGTCTGCAGGGCCGCCCCCTGGGCTTAGCCCGGCCTCGCGACCATTCGCGTCCAAACCCTGCCAGAAAGCCCTCCGGGAGTCAGGCTCCAGTGAGGGCGATGCCTCCTGCTCCTCAGCCTGTGGTGGTACCCTACCTGGCCTGTCCTTTAGGGCTGGGCCTACCCCGAGCCCCGGACAGGAACCCTTGCCTGCTTCCTCCTGCTCCGTTTCCAGGGTCCTGTCCCTTGCGGCCTCCAACTGGGGAACCGTGATTCCTGCGCAACGACCCCCCCTCCCACCCCGGCGCAAACCGTGCTTTTCAGCACTTCGGACAAGCCTCAGAGGGAGAGAAACCTTTGTTCCCCAACCGACGTCAGCCCCACCCTTGGGCGCACCAGCCGTCCGAAATGTAGGAAGCTGATGACCGGCCGAAACCCATCCCTCAACTCTGCTCTGGGAACGCTCCACAGTGCTGAGGCCCCTGGGTGGGCCGCATCGTCTCTGCGTGTTTTCTGGTTGGCGGGGACAGGCCCCGAGCGAGAAAGGGACCTCGGCCACGGGGAGCAGGGCAGTCCGCAGGTCTGCACAACACCGGCCAATTCTCACGAGCGCTCTGCCCAAACCGATCCCCGTTTGGGCAGAACGCTCATGAGAATTGGCCAGAAAACGCCCAGCGAACTAGCTTCGGGCGCCGCACGTCTTCAGGGCCACCCCCTGGTCCTGGCCCGGCCTGGAGAGCAGTCGTGTACGAACCCCCCAGGAAGCCCTCCAGGAGTCAGGCCCAAGCGAGCACGACGCCTCCTGCTCCTCAGCCTGTGGTGGTCTCCTACCTGGCCCTGTCCGTTGGGGCGGGGCCTGCCCGGAGCCCCGGACACGAAACCTCGACTGCTTCCTAAGCCTTCTGTTTCAAGGGTACTGTCCCTCGGGGCCTCCAACTGGGGTACACTGAGTCCCGCGCCACGATTCCCCCTCCCACCCTGTCACAAACCGTGCCTTTCGGCGTTTTGGACAAGTCTCAGAGGGAGAGAAACTTTCATTACCCAACTGAGGTCAGCCCCACCCTTGGGTGCCCCAGCCGCCCGAAAAGTCGGAAGCAGACCCCCAGTCGCAACCCATCCCTCAACTCTGCTCCAGGAATGCTCCCCTGCGCCTGGGCCCCCGGGTGGGCCAAGTCATCTGGACGCGTTTTCCAGTTGGCCGCGACAGGCCCCGAGCGAGAAAGGTCCCTGGGCCACAGGGAGCAGTGCGGTCCGCAGGGCTGCCCAACACCGGGCAATTCTCAGGAACGTTCTGCCTAAACCGATCCCGGTTCGGGCAGAACGTTCGTGAGCATTGACCAGAAAACACCAGGCGAACTCGCTTTGGGCGCCGGACATCTGCAGGGCCTACCCGTGGGCCTGGCCCGGCCTCGCGAGCTGTTGTGTCCGAACACCACCAGGAAGCCCTCCAGGTGTCAAGCTCTAGCGAGGGCGTCGTCTCCTGCTCCTCAGCCTGTGGTGGTCCCCTACCTGGCCCTGTCCATTGGGGCCCGGCCTGCCCCGAGCCCCGGACACGAACCCTCGCCTGCTCCCTCAGCCTTCCGTTTCCAGGGTCCTGTCCCTCCGGGCCTCCAATTGGGGTACCCTGAGTCCTGAGCCACGAATCCCCCTCCCACCCCGGCGCAAACCGTGCCTTTCGGCGTTTCGGACAAGCCACAGAGGGAGAGAAACTTTCGTTCCCCAACTGAGGTCAGTCCCACCCTTGGGTGCCCCAGCCGCCTGAAATGTCGGAGGCGGACGCCCGGCCACAACCCGTCCATCAACTCTGCTCCGGGAATGCTCCACGGCTCCGGAGCCCCGGGTGGGCCGCGTTGTCTCAGCACGTTTTCCGGGTGGCCGCAACAGGCCCTGAGCGAGAAAGGGACCATGGCCACGGGGAGCAGGGCTGTCCACCGGCCTGCCCAATTCAGCCAATCCAATATAAATATGTGTGTGTGTGTGTGTGTGTGTGTGTGTGTGTGTGTGTGTTTGTGAGCGTGTGTGTGTATGCATATAAACTATGCCAATCCTAAACCCCAGCACAGGGAGCGTGACCTTATTGGGAAATAGGGTACCTGGAGATGTAACTAGCTAGGATAAGGTCATAGTTGATTAGACTGGGCCCCAAATTCAGGAGGACTTGTGTCCTTCTAAGAAGGGAAACTCGGCATACACCGATATACACTGAGGGAGAAGGCCATGTGAAGAGGTCCAAAGCCAGGGCAATCGTTCAAGCTGGGAGATGAGCCTGGAACAGATCCTTTCTTAATACCTAGAAAAGGAGCATGGCCTACCAACATTGTAGCCTCTAGAACTGTGACACTGTCCACTTCTGCTGTTTCAGCTACTAGGCTTGTGGTATCTTGTAATAGCACGCCTAGAAAACAAATATAAACGTTGTTAGAGGAAAAGAAACCAACCAGAAGAACATGGAGAATTGGAAAAGAAAAAAAAATCTATCAATATATATAGATATATCTATATCTATAAATATATCTAACTCTTTAAACCATTGAAAAGGAATGCACATTTGTGAACCCTGTGAAAAGGAAAACAAGCAAACAAACAAACAGACAAACAAAATAAAACTGTGCCCCATGATTCACTCGGCTTTTCACCTGGAGGAGTTCTGGATGGTGGGGGTAGGGAGGAGATTCCAAGGAAAAGATGGCAGTCTCACTGGTGTGAGGAAAGAGAGATTGGAATTCAGGAAGGCTGGAGTGATGAAAAGGCCATGGGTTCCAGAAAGAGCAAGTCAAGTAGAAAACAAGCTCTTGGAAATACATACTGGGGTCCTCTGGAGTCCTTGCTCAAGAGGAAGCAGTGTGTGTCTAAGAAAATGCCCCAGCTTCTAACAAGGAGTCAAGGCAACTGAACCAGATGGTTGCCAAGACTGATACAAGGCTAGAGGTCATTAGAGTTCCAACCAGACAGAGGGAAGAGTTCTTTTGGCTAAGTCAGAATATTCAGTAGAGACCCGATAAGGATCCTGAGTTGGGAGCGGGATGAAATGATCCCTCAAAGAAAGCTTCCTCTACAGATTCCTGAAACATGTGGGAGAACCGTTTGAGAAAGAGTCAGAATTACCTACTACTAGCTCACTGCCCGTGTGACAGCCTATCATTGAAGGCAGAGAGCAGCCTCCAAAGGACTCAGGTCACCGGAAGGAAGTCAGTTCAAAAGGGAAGAAGGAATAGACGGGGAAAAAGAAACCACGACTAGCGAGGCGGTAGACTTCAACTTCAACAATTCAACAATTGCCTTCAGAAGGAAAGACTACAATTCTGTTGAAAGAAAAGACCTACATATGTCAGTGAAAAATAAACTATCCCTAGAAGGATGCAGAGGATCGTATAGATTTTGTGAAAAGAAAAATGATGAAAAGGGCTAGACCGTACCCAAACGCATCCTAAAAGGCTGATTTTCCTGGGTCTTGACAAGACACAATAGAAAGACACCCGATAGAATGAAGAGAGAAAGAAGACACTTCAGAACCCCCGAGGATCCATTTACAAAGACATGGCGAACATTTAGCAAGACAGGAAACAACAGGTGTTGGAGAGGATGTGGAGAAAGGGGAACCCTCTTACACTGTTGGTGGGAAGGCAAGTTGGTGCAGCTACTTTGGAGAACAGTGTGGAGATTCCTCAAGAAATTAAAAATAGAGCTTCCCTATGACCCTGCGATTGCACTACTGGGTATTTAGCCCAAAGATACAGATGTAGTGAAAAGATGGGCCATCTGTACCCCAATGTTTATAGCAGCAATGGCCACGGTCGCCAAACTGTGGAAGGAACCAAGAGGCCCCCTTCAACGGACGAATGGATAAGGAAGATGTGGTCCATATACACTATGGAGTATTATGCCTCCATCAGAAAGGATGAATACCCAACTTTTGTAGCAACGTGGACAGGATTGGAAGAGATTATGCTGAGTGAAATAAGTCAAGAAGAGACAGTCAATGATCCTCTGGTTTCCCTTCTGTGTGGAGCTTAACAAATAGCATGGAGGACAAGGGTAAGATGGAGAGGAGAAGGGAGTTGAGGGACATTGGAAGTGGAGGTGAACCATGAGAGACTATGCACTCTGAAAAACAATCTGAGGCTTTGGAAGGGGCGGGGGGTGAGAGGTTGGGAGATCCAGGTGGTGGGTATTGTAGAGGCCTCGGACTGCATGGAGCACTGCGTGTGGTACAAAAATAATGAATACTATTATGCTGAAAAAATAAAAAATAAATAAAAGAAAAAAGAATGGCCATCCTCAAGGTGTCTGCATCCGATGAGAAAACTCATTGAGATCAACCACATTCAAGCCCCTAATACAAGGCTGAAGAACTTTCTTTGAAAGTTTTTCTTTCTTGATTTGAGAGCGAATGAGTGAGAGAGTGCATGAGAGTGGAGAAGGTGAGAGGGAGAAGCAGACTCCCCAAGGAGCTGGGAGCCCGAGGCGGCACGAGATCCTGCAAGTCCGGGGTCAGACCTGAGCCCAAGGCAGTCGATCAACCAAAGGAGCCACGCAGGCGCCTGTCTCCAGAAATTGGTCAACAAGAGCTGAGGGGCACCTGGGCGGCACCCTCCGTGAAGTGCCCAACTCTTGGTTCTGGCTCAGGTGGTGAACTCAGGCTCTTGCCATTGAGCCCTGAGGCAAGCTCTGGGCTCAGGGCACAGTCCACTAGGACTCACTCTTGGTCATGTCCTTCCCAGCACCCCCACTCACGTGTGCTCTTTCCCTTAAACAAACCATGGAAACCCTCCCAGAAATGAACAAGTGTGCAGAGTGGGAGGGGTGGGGAGAGAAGCGACCAGTCCCGGGGCGAGCTGGAGGAGCCCGAGATGCTGCCCGCCTTCCCAGGGCCCACTCCCTCAGCAGCCAAGGCCACCACCTCAGGGAGCAGCTGAGCCCCAGGAGCCCTGGCGGTAGCAGAGAGCAGCGCCTCCAGCGCCTTCTGAGCATGGTCGCTTGGGGGGGGGTTTGGGCCCAAAACTGTCCAGGGAGGAGGCGAATGTGGTGCCCAGGTGCCTGCCATGGGGGGAGGTGCAGACAGGATGTGCAGGGAGATCCCCATGGGACTGTCGGAGCTGCTGCAGGGCTTCCCGCTGGACGTGGCCAGGCACCACCCATGGACTCAGCCTTGCATCTGGCTCTTTGCTTAGCAGGGAGCCTGTTTTCCCCTCCCTCTCTGCCTGCCTCTGTACCTACTTCTCATCTCTGTCTGTCAAAGGAAGAAATAAAATCTTGACAAAAATAATAAAACAACCCTCAATATTCTTGGCGTTCATTAGGAACCCCTGCATCAACATTTTCTTTTTACTTAGTGAATTGAAGGAATTGGTTGTTTGATTGACGGATTTGACAGAAGGAGAGAGACAGTGAGAGAGGGAGCCCAAGTAGAGAGGAGGGAGAACAAGCAGGGGAAGTGCTGAGCAGAGAGCCCCCGGCAGGGCTTGATCCCAAGACCCTGGCATCAGGACCCCAGCAGAAAGCAGATGCTTCACAAGGAAGCCACCCAGGTGGCCCACTCCAGGACTCAATCAGTTGTTCCATATTCAATCCGTTGGCTTAAGCCACACTTTTTGGTCGGCCTTCTCTGTGGTAACACTAACACATTGTGTTTTCCTTGGCTCTTTTGTGATCACTGAGGATGTTAGGAATCTTTTCATGTGTTTATTGGCTGATGATTTTCTCCTGGGGATATTTCTGTTCAAGGACTTTCATTGTTTTGAAGTTACCTGCCTTTCTTTCTTGATTCCTAGTAATCCTATCTAGATTTGTATACAGTTCCTTAGCTGGTAACTCTATAGAGCCTTTCACCATTTTAGTCTTGTCATTTGGTTGGCAGAATTTTTAGTATTTAAAGTTGGAATGAGTAGAGTCCTACTTCCCAACCATTCTTGGGCTTCCCCTTTTTGGTGTTCTGTTCCAGTCATCTCTGCCACTTCCCCAGTTCCTAAAAATATTTACCTCTTGTATCTTCCAGAAAACGTCTGATGTCCTCTTTCATATTTAGGCTACATCCATCTGGAATAGCGTTTTAGGCTCTCATGTGGCATGCGGATATTCCTGTCGTTGAGCACCGCTTTGTCAAAGTCTGCCCTTTTCTGTTTGTCTGTTTTCTCTGATCATTTCAAGAGTCCTTTTGTAAGAAATCCTATCCCATCAGATTCTCCTCTCACTATCTTTCTCCTTCACTCTTGCTCTCGCTTCTTTCTTCAGATTTGCTGGGCAATGACGAGACCCTTTCATTTCCATGGAAATAGAAGAATTGGCAGTCGATCAACCAACGGAGCCACCCAGGCACCCGTCTCCAGAAATTGGTCAACAACAGCTGAGGGGCACCTGGCCGGCACCCTCAGTGAAGTACCCAACACTTGGCTCTGGCTCAGGTGGTGATCTCAGGCTCTTGAGATTGAGCCCTGAGGCAAGCTCTGGGCTCAGGGCACAGTCCACTAGGACTCTCTCTTGGTCCTGCCCTTCCCACCTCCCCCACTCACGTGTGCTCTTTCCCTAAAACAAACAACGGATACCCTTCCTAGAAATGAACAAAGGTTGAGAGTGGGAGGGATTGGGAAAGAAGCGACTGACCCAGGGCGAGCTGTAGGAGCCCGAGATGCTGCCCCCCCTCCCAGGGCCTGGCTTCCTCAGCCACTACCGCCACCGTCACCTCAACCAACGCCTCAGGGAGCAGCTGAGCCAGGCAGTCAAGAGGCTAGCATGGAGTAGGGCCTCTATCCCCCTCTGAGCACGCTCCCTTGGTGGGGTGGCAGGGCCGCAGATCAGTCCAGGGAGGTGGCCAGGGCTGTGCCAAGGTGCCCACCAGGGGGAGGCAGAGTGTGCAGGGAGATCCCCTGGGGACTGTCAGAGCTGCTGCAGGTCTTCACTGTGGAAGTGGCGAGGCACCAGCCTGAGGACCCAGCCCTGCATCTGGCTCTTAGCTTACCAGGGAACCTGTTTGACCCTCTCTCTCTGCCTGCCTCTTTACCTACTTCTCATCTCTGTCTGTCAAAGCAAGAAAAAAATCTTAAAAAAAATAATAAAACAATCCTCAACATTCTTGTCGTTCATTAGGACCCCATGCATCAACATTTTATTTTTACTTATTAAATTGAAGGAATTGGTTCATTGATTGACCGATTTGACAGAAAGTGAGAGGCAGTGGGAGAGGGAGCCCAAGTAGAGAGGTGGGAGCACAAGCAGGGCAAGTGGAGAGGGAGAAACAGGCTTCCTGCTGAGCAGAGAGCCCCAGGCAGGGCTTGAT
>NW_019154131.1:893761-894470 GCF_002288905.1 Enhydra lutris kenyoni | reverse complement strand
AGGCTTCCTGCTGAGCAGAGAGCCCCAGGCAGGGCTTGATCCCAAGAACCTGGCACCAGGACCCCAGAAGAACGCAGAAGTTTCACAATGAAGCCACCCAGGTGCCCCGCTCCATGATTCAATCAGTTGTTCACTATTCAATCCATTGGATGAAGCAACACTTTTTTGGGGTCGGCCTTCTCTGTGGTAACACTAACACATTGTGTTTTCCTTTGCTCTTTTGTGATCACTGAGGATGTTAGTTATCTTCTCATGTGTTTATAGGCTGAAGGTTCTCTCCTAGGGATATTTCTGTTCAAGGATTTACATTGTTTTGAAGTTGCCTACCTTTCTGTCTTGATTCCTAGTTATCCTATCTAGATTTCTATACAGTTCCTTAGCTGGTATCTCGGTAGAGACTTTTATAGTGTTAGTCTTGTCAGTGGGTGGGCAAGATCTTTTGTTTTTAAACTTTGAATGAGTAGAGTCAAACTCCCATCCTTTCTTGTGCTTCCCGTGTTTGGTGACCTGTTCCACTCATCTCTGCCACCTCCCCAGATCGTAAAAATGTTTTCCTATTGTATCTTCCGAAAAACTTCTGATGTCGTCTTTCGTATTTAGGCTACATCAGTCTGGAATAGCGTTTTGGGCTCTTATGTTCCATGTGGATATTCACGTCGTTGAGCACCGCTTTGTCAAAGTCTGCCCTTTTCTGTTTGTCTGTTTTCTC
>NW_019154131.1:892853-893661 GCF_002288905.1 Enhydra lutris kenyoni | reverse complement strand
GTCAAAGTCTGCCCTTTTCTGTTTGTCTGTTTTCTCTGGTCATTTCACAGTCTTTTTGTAATAAAACCTGTCCCGTCAGATTCTCCTCTCATTCTCTTTCTCCCTTACTCTTGCTCTCGCTTCTTTCTTCAGATTTGCTGGGGAATGACGAGTCCTTTTCATTTCCATGGAAATAGAAGAATTGGCTTATCCACGTAGCCATGCACTTGCTATCTAGGAAACTGGGATTCCATTGAATCTCTCCATCAAAATGGGGTCCATTGAAACTTTACAATACTGATCAGCCAATCTATGAACCTGTTCTATTAACCTAGGTAACATATTAACATATTGGACATCCCATTGATTCAGATCATCAATTCCCCTTACTCATCTTTGATGCTGTTCTAGGTGGAAACTTGCTGGGTAGAGACTGTATAAAGTCTTGGGATAGATGAAGTCTTCATTTGGGTGCTCTCATCAATAGGATTTTTCAACCTTTGCTCATATGTCACAGAATTCCAGTGAATTTTTCTGAATTTTTAACTTATATCCGATGACTTTGAGGAATTCACTTCCTGATTCTAATACTTTGTCCATTCTCTTAGAATATCTTTCTATACAAATTTCACTCCTTTTTTTCCAGTTGTTATACCTTCACTGTTTCTTCCATCACTTCTTCTACTCGCTAGGACGTCCCCTTCTGGTTGGTAGGAGAGTTGTTCAACTTCAGGTGTTCAATACTACCGAATTTTGTTTCTGCCTTGGTGAGCTGATTCTGTATCTCGTAGAAGCAGCACATCATTATGTGTGTATGTGGGTATTGATG
>NW_019154131.1:891755-892753 GCF_002288905.1 Enhydra lutris kenyoni | reverse complement strand
ATCTCGTAGAAGCAGCACATCATTATGTGTGTATGTGGGTATTGATGAAATCTAACCAATTGATTCTTTTCATGAGAATATAGAAACCATTGACATTTCATGAAATGACTGAGCCCATCAATTTTTGTCTGTTGTCTTGCAATTTGTTTGCTTCATCTCTTTTTTGATCCCTTTTAAACATACATTTTTTTCATTAAATGTATTTAATTTAAATTTTTAATTTTAAATTGTGTTTAAATTTTAAATTTAAATTAAATGTATTTAATTTAAATTAATTTAAATTTAATTTATTTTTCATTTTATGTGCTGATAAATGCCATCAGCTCCCAAATCTCTAGTCTCTTAATGTACATACAAAATCAGAAAAAGGAATGTAGACTTCCAAAGAAGAACCATTTAGCTTTTATAGGACCATCTTTGAAAAGACTAGAGAATTTCCTTTCCCGAAAAGAAACAAATTCAGAAGGAAAGAGTAGGATGAAAGTCACCTTCATCAGCCTATAAACGGATACTCAATACCAAAACACTTGTATACTCCAAAAAGATGCCAACTGTTTCTAAAAAAATGGCAGACGACTTTAGGTAACAATAACTTTCATGGAGATTGAGGAGGTAGAGGTGGTCGAATTGTTCAGGAGGCAACAAAAGCATGCGAATAACCTTGTAATGAAAGGAAGGAAGACTAAGATTCTGAACAAAAATGTTTTATTAGGCAAACAAATATAAAAATAAAAAAAGAATATATATATACACAAACACTAACGTGTGTGTGTGTGTATGCATATAAACTATCCCAATTCTAAACCCCAGCACCTGGAAGCTTGAACTATTTGGAAATAGGATCCCTGGAGATGTAAGTAGCTAGGATAAGGTCATAGTTGAATAGACTGCACCCCGAATTCAGGAGGACTTGTATCCTTCTAAGAAGGGAAACTGGGGATACACAGATACGCACTGAGGGAGAAGGCCATGTGAAGAAGTCCAAAGCCAGGGCAATC
>NW_019154131.1:845025-891655 GCF_002288905.1 Enhydra lutris kenyoni | reverse complement strand
GAGGGAGAAGGCCATGTGAAGAAGTCCAAAGCCAGGGCAATCGTTCAAGCCAGGAGAGGGGCCTGGAACAGATCTTTCCTTAATACCTAGAAAAGGAGCATGGCCAACCAACATTGTAGCCTCTAGAATTGTGACACTGTCCACTTCTGTTGTTTCAGACACTAGGCTTGTGGTATCTTGTAATAGCACCCCTAGAAAACAAATATAAACCTTGTTAGAGGAAAAGAAACCAACCAGAATCCCATGGGGAATTGGAAAAGAAAATATATATATATATATATATATCTGTATCTATATCTATAAATATATCTAACTCTTTACACCATTGAAAGGGAATGCACATTTGTGAACCTTGTGAAAAGGAAAACAGTCAAACCAAAAAGAAACTGAGCCCCATGATTCACTCGGCTTTTCACATGGAGGAGTTCTGGATGGTGGGGGTAGGGAGGAGATCCCAAGGAAAAGATGGGAGTCTCACTGGTGTGAGGAAAGAGAGAGTGGAATTCAGGAAGGCTGGAGTGATGAAAGGGCCATGGGTTCCAATAAGAAGCAAGTCAAGTAGAAAACAAACTCTTGGAAATATACACTGGAGTCCTCTGGAGCCCTTGCTCAATAGGAAGCAGTGTGTGTCTAAGAAAATGCCCCAGCTACTAACGAGGAGTCAGGGCAACTGAAGCAGATGGTTGCCAAGACTCATGCAAGGCTAGAGGTCATTGGAGTTCCAACCAGCCAGAGGGAAGAGTTTGTTTGGCTAAGTCAGAATATTCAGTAGAGACCCGGTAAGGATCATGAGTTAGGAGCGGGATGAAATGATGCCTCACAGAAAGCTTCCTCTACAGATTCCCGATACAAGTGGGAAAACCATTTGAGAAAGGGTCAGAATTACCTACTACTATCTCACTGCCCATGTGACAGCCAATAATAGAAGGCAGAGAGCAGCCTCCAAAGGACTCAGGTCACCGGAGGGAAGGCAGTTCAAAAGGGAAGAAGGAATAGATGGGGAAAAAGAAACCACGACTAGCGAGGTGGTAGACTTCAACTTCAACATTTCAACAATTGCCTTCAGAAGGAACAACTACAATTCTGTTGAAAGAAAAGACCTACATATGTCAGTGAAAAATAAACTATCCCTAGAAGGATGCAGAGGATCGTATAGATTTTGTGAAAAGAAAAATTATGAAAAGGGCTAGACCGTACCCAAACCCATCCTAAAAGGCTGATTTTCCTGGGTCTTGACAAGACACAATAGAAAGACACCCGATAGAATGAACAGAGAAAGAAGACATTTCAGAACCGCCGAGGATCCATTTAGAAAGGCATGGCCAAAAATTAGCAAGACAGGAAACAACATGTGTTGGAGAGGATGTGGAGAAAGGGGAACCCTCTTACACTGTTGGTGGGAAGGCAAGTTGGTGCAGCCACTTTGGAGAACAGTGTGGAGATTCCTCAAGAAATTAAAAATAGAGCTTCCCTATGACCCTGCAATTGCACTACTGGGTATTTAGCCCAAAGATACAGATGTAGTGAAAAGAAGGGCCATCTGTACCCCAATGTTTATAGCAGCAATGGCCACGGTGGCCAAACTGTGGAAAGAACCAAGAGGCCCCCTTCAACGGACGAATGGATAAGGAAGATGTGGTCCATATACACTATGGAGTATTATGCCTCCATCAGAAAGGATGAATACCCAACTTTTGTAGCAACATGGACAGGACTGGAAGAGATTATGCTGAGTGAAATAAGTCAAGCAGAGAAAGTTAATGATCCTCTGGTTTCACTTCTGTGTAGAGCATAACAAATAGCATGGAGGACAAGGGGGAGATGGAGAGGAGAAGGGAGTTGAGGGAAATTGGAAGGGGAGGTGAACCATTAAAGACTATGCACTCTGAAAAACAATCTGAGGGTTTCGAAGGGGAGGGGGATGAGAGGTTGGGGGATCCAGGTGGTGGGTATTGTAGAGGCCATGGATTGCATGGAGCACTGGGTGTGGTACAAAAATAATGAGTACTATTACGCTGAAAAAATAAAAAAAAAATAAAAAAAAAAAGAATGGCCATCCACAAGGTGTCTATATCCCATGAGAAAACTCATTGAGATCAACCCCATTCAAGCCCCTAAAACAAGGCTCCAGAAATTTCTTTGAAAGGTTTTCTTTCTTGATTTGAGAGAGAATGAGTGAGAGAGCATGAGAGAGGAGATGGTCAGAGGGAGAAGCAGACTCTACAAGGAGCTCGGAGCCCCAGGCTGGAAGAGATCCTGCAAGTCCAGGGTCATGACCTGAGCCCAAGGCTGTCGCTCAACCAATGGATCCACGCAGGCGCCCGTCTCCAGAAATTGTTCAACAACAGCTGAGGGGCACCTGGGCGGCACCCTCAGTGAAGTGCCCAACTCTTGGTTCTGGCTCAGGTGGTGATCTCAGGCTCTTGCCACTGATCCCTGAGGCAAGCTCTGGGCTCAGGACACAGTCCACTAGGACTCTCTCTTGGTCCTGCCCTTCCCTCCTCCCCCACTCACGTGTGCTCTTTCCCTAAAACAAACCAGGAAAACCCTTCCCAGAAATGAACGAGGGTGGAGAGTGGGAGGGTTGGAGAGAGAAGCAACCAGCCGCGGGGCGAGCGGGAGGAGGGGCGAGCGGGAGGAGCCCGAGATGTGAGCAAGCGGGAGGAGCCCGAGAAGCTGCCAAGCCTCAGCAGCCTCCTCCGCCTTCGCTGCTGCTGACACCACCACCACCACAGCCCCAGAAGCCATGGAGATAGCAGAGAGTAGCACCTCCAGCGCCTTCTGAATTTGGAAAGGAGTGTCTGAATCCGTCATGCAGCTTGTCCCAGGATGTCGGCATTCAGAGAAAACAGCAGGCCCATGGGGCACAGTGGCACATCCATGCCAGCATGGGAGGTAAAACTTCTCTCTCACCCCAAACATCCTGGGTTTTCTCTCATCTCCAGTGGAGCCAAAATGTCCCACGAATATAGCTGTCAGCCATGGAGCATGCGTGCTAGGGTTCCTGAGTTTCCTTGCAGGGAGCACCTGGCAGGGGATCTCATTTTCTCTGCTTCTTTCTGGCTCACAGTGGTATTTGGAACACTCTTTCGTAGGCAATCCCTTGCATTCGAAAAGGAAGGTGAAATGGACTTGGTGTGTGTTTGGGACCTAGAAGGCGTTGCTTCATTGAACACTGTTGATTCCATGGGTCCTAGGCTGTGGTGGAATGGCCGGCATCTAGAGTGAGGTGGCTGCTTGTGGTCAGCTAGAAGCTTGGAGGATGGCTTCTCCTATGTCCAAGAGTATGGATCCTAATGGGTTTGTCTTTTTTATCCAAAGAGTTCCGATGAGGGCCCAGGGAACATTCCAAAGGATTCCAAGGAGGCTTGGACGATTGAAAAGGGAAGTTTGACTTTCTAGTTTCACTCCGAGGACCCTCTAGAGAGTTGGGCATGGCATCCTTTCTCTGCAGTTCCATGGGTGGTGAAATCAGAAGGAGAGTCTTTGGGAATTCCACTGGATAGGGGCATTCTGATGGCTTCCCAGGGCATGGTGACAGGATTCAGCCTGGGTTGGATTTCTGGGGCTGCTTGCTGCACGCTGTCTGAGTCATGTTGTCCCCCAGGTTTTCTGTTTCCTCGTTAGGAAATTGCTGGCAGGGAATGTTCTGCATCCAGAGGAGCCCTCATGCACTGTCGGGGGGCATGCGGGTTTTTGCAGCCACTCTGGAAAAAAGCACGGTGTTCCCTCCAAATGCTCCAAACTGAACAACCCTAGGATACAGCAGTTGCCCTCTTAAGAGTTTCCCTCAAGGGCACAAAAATGCACAATCAGTGGAATGGTACCGCACCGTGATATGGACACCAGCATTATCAACCATAGAGAAACGATGGAGGGGGTCCCAATGTCCATTCGCTGATGAGCGATATTATATATATATTCATTCATATATATATATGAATGTAGATATCTAACCTCTCACATATTCTCAATGAAATAGGAGCCAGGTTCAAAAAGAATGAAATCTTACGATTTGCAAGAATGTGGATGGATCTAGAATGGATTTAGCTAAACCTTATCAATAAGAAATGACCAATAACCTATCATTTGACTTCTATGGAATTTCAGAATGAAAACATGAACATAGTGAGGGGAGAAAGATAGGTCAATGAGGAAAGAGACTCCAACATAGAGCAGCAACCGAGGGCAGCTAGAGAGCAGGGGTGTAGAGGGAAAGGATTCAATGGGTGAGGGCTCTTAGGGAGGGCACTCGTTGTGATGAGCTCCTGGTGTTCTGTGCAGGCGAGGAATCATGAAATCCTACCCCTGAAGCAAAGGAATGAACACTGCCTGGAAACGAATTGGAATTGAAGTGAAGGAAGGAAAGAAGAACACCCTGTTCTACTTCATGAAGAGGGAGGTAAAAATGGAGTGATTTTCGCTTTCTTGTTCTCTTGAGGATCATTTGCAAACACACTGTGTTAGGTACAGGAGATTCTGTTTGCATAAGGAGCCCTCAGAAAGCTGCCAGGAAGATTCGGATGTCAGAGCACGTCCATGTTCCATGGATATGTTCCTTCCAGTTGGTCCAGGTACGAAGGTAAGTAGAGTGAATTAAGGAAGAAAGGAAAGGAGGTGTTACGTAGTCTGGAGGTACCCTTCCCCCTTTGTGAAGGAAGCCTTGGGCCGATGTCAATCGAGAAGAAGGAGAGTGGATCCCTGAGCTTCTCGGCAGGCAGGGGAGTTCCAGATCTGCCTAGAGCTGACAGGGGTCCCTGAAGAGAGATGAGGTAGGGGTGTGGCATGCTCAAACTGCTGATCTGGAGGTTGGATCCCCGAGGAGGCGGGTTGAGGATGGTGGTCAGGTGGCGCATCATGGTCCGGGGGGGCAGCAGAACGTGGGGGAGTATTCATGGGGACACGCAATTTTTCACTGGCTCTGATGGCGCTGTGCAGCTCCAAACAGACTGGTTACCTGTGAGGTGGTAGGCGGACTACTACGGTGTGACTTCAGGGTTCCCATTCCAGAGAGTTTGCGGGACAGGCCCCTGTAGAAGGAAGCCTGAAAACGCAAGTTAGGGTTAGGGTGATGGACTTGGGGAATGGCTGCTCCGATCTGTCAGCGCCGAGAGGGCACCCCTCGGGGTTGACTTCAGGAAACGGGTCCTGCAGTGTGGCAGAGCCTGGGATTCTGGGCAGGAAGACCAATGAGGGTGGGGTGGTTTACAAGAAAGACCGGGTTAGCTCCGCGCCAAAATCGGGATCAACATGGAGAGGACGCTCATGAGAATTGGGCGGAGTTGGGCGGCCCTGAGGACCGCCCTGTACTCCGTGGCCAAGGTCGCTTACAAAATAGGGACATGTGGCGTCCACAGGGAATACATGCAGAGATGACGGCGCAGGGGAGCATTCCAGGAGCACAGCTGAAAGAGGGGTTGTGGCCAGGCGTCCAAGTCGGACTGTCCGGGTCACTGGGGTACCCGAGGATAGGTTGGACTCAGTGAGTTCACGAAAGGTCCTCTAGCTCCAAGGCTTTTCCACAATCCCGAAAGGCACCATTTCTTCGGGGATTGAAGCGGAAGTAGAGGAGCGGGAATCAGGGTTCCCCAGTTGGAGGCCCCGAGGGACAGGACCCAGGAAACGGAAGGCTGATGAAGCAGGCGACGGTTCGAGGCCAGGCCTCGAGGCATGCCCGGCCCCATTGGACAGCGCCAGGGAGGGGAACCCCGGAGGCTGAGGAGCAGAAGGCTTCGGGCTCCTTGGAGCCTGACTCCCGACGTGTTTTCTGGCAGGGTTGGGACGCGACCGCTCGGGAGGCCGGGCCAGGCCCAGGGGACGGCCCTGCAGACATGCGGCACTGGAAGCGATTTCGCCAGGCCTTTTCCAGCCAATTCTCACGAGCGTTCAGCCCGAACCGGGATCGATCCCGGTTCGGGCAGAACGCTCGTGAGAATAGGCGGATGTTGGGCAGCCCTGTGGACCGCCCTGCTCCCAATGGCCAAGGGCCCTTTCACACTCGGGGCCTGTCGTGGTCACCTGGAAAACGCGCTGAGACAACGCGCCGTCCCCGGGGGCAGTGACACAGGGGAGCACTCCTGGAGCAGAGTTCACTTACCTTGGGGCCAGTCCTCTAACTCCGATTTCTTGGACCACTGGGGTGCCAAATTTTGGGTGAGTCCTCACGTGGGTCATGAAGGTTTCTCTCGTTCTGAGGCTTTACCCAACTCTGGAAGGCATCGCTTCCGCTTCTGTGGCCTGTGGACTGGTCACGATGGCCTAGTTGTCCCAATCTGGAGGAATAGTGTCAGTGTCGCTTTAGACTTACAGAGGGTTTTGGGAGCTGCATTAGGAGTCTGTGGAATGCTCGGCAGTACCGATTCATGCCACTGGAGGGCGTGATGACCTGTGTTCCTGAGAGCATTGTAGTGTGCTCTGCTGCTTGCCACCCCTGGGCGCAGCGACAAGATGCCTTGGCAAACACACCAGATGAGGTGACTGTGCGGCCTGCTGGTTCTTAGAGCAGTGGTGAGGTGCTGCAGGAAACGTGAGGTCCTGCAGCTTGTTTTTCCAGGACAGAGTGTTGAGCTGAAGACTCTGTTTCCCCAGGCTCCTGAATGGTGGTAAGAATTGCTGGAGTCAGACCCCCACTCAGTCAGCACTGTGACATGTTGCCCCATGTTGATGGGAATATGCTGTCAGGATGGTTCAGCAGGGTCCTCCTGGTGGGGTTGTGGAGGCACGGGTACCAAATTCAACCCATGGTGCCTTTGGAACCGAGGAGTTGAGAAGTTTGTTTGGAAGAGTCTATTTGCTTCTCCAACAAGGACAAGGGCATCGGCCGGCTTGAGAAGGAAGTGAATGACCACTTAAGAAACAAGCATGTGTTTCTCCTTCCCCCAGGAATCGGAGCAGGTGTGTAAGCTTTAGGTGGGAGGTGCCTCTATATCCGCACCTGACAGCCCTTCTTCGCTCTGGCTCCACGAGACCTGAAGTTTGGAAAGGAGCGTCTGAATCCATCATGCAGCTTGTCCCAGGACTTCGGCATTCAGAGAAAACAGCAGGCCCGTGGGGCACAGTGGCACATCCATGCCAGCATGGGAGGTAAAACTTCTCTCTCACCCCAAACATCCTGGGTTTTCTCTCATCTCCAGTGGAGCCAAAATGTCCCACGAATATAGCTGTCAGCCATGGAGCATGGGTGCTAGGGTTCCTGAGTTTCCTTGCAGGGAGCACCTGGCAGGGGATCTCATTTTCTCTGCTTCTTTCTGGCTCACAGTGGTATTTGGAACACTCTTTCGTAGGCAATCCCTTGCATTCGAAAAGGAAGGTGAGATGGACTTGGTGTGTGTTTGGGACCTAGAAGGCGTTGCTTCATCGAACACTGTTGATTCCATGGGTCCTAGGCTGTGGTGGAATGGCCAACATCTAGAGTGAGGTGGCTGCTTGTGGTCAGCTAGAAGCTTGGAGGATAGCTTCTCCTTTGTCCAAGAGTATGGATCCTAATGGGTTTGTCTTTTTTATCCAAAGAATTCCGATGAGGGCCCAGGGAACATTCCAAAGGATTCCAAGGAGGCTTGGACGATTGAAAAGGGAAGTTTGACTTTCTAGTTTCACTCCGAGGACCCTCTAGAGAGTTGGGCATGGCATCCTTTCTCTGCAGTTCCATGGGTGGTGAAGTCAGAAGGAGAGTCTTTGGGAATTCCACTGGATAGAGGCATTCTGATGGCTTCCCAGGGCATGGCGTCAGGATTCACTCTGGGTTGAATTTCTGGGGCTGCTTGCTGCACGCTGTCTGAATCATGTTATCCCCCAGATTCTGTTTCCTCCTTAGGAAATTGCTGGCAGGGAATGTTCTGCATCCAGAGGAACCCTCGTGCACTGTTGGTGGGCATGCGGGTTTTTGCAGCCACTCTGGAAAAGAACACGGTGGTCCTTCCGAATGCTCCAAACTGAACAACCCTGGGATACAGCAGGTGCCCTCTTAAGAATTTCCCTCAAGGGCACAAAAATGCACATTCATTGGAATGATATAGCACTGTGATATGGACACCAGCATTATCAACCATAGCGAAACGATGGAGGGGGTCCCAATGTCCATTCGCTGATGCGCGATATATGTATGTGTGTGTGTGTATATATATATATATATATATATATATATATATATATGAATGTAGGTATCTAACCTCTCACATATTCTCAATGAAATAGGAGCCAGGTTCAAAAAGAATGAAATCTTATGATTTGCAAGAATGTGGATGGATCTAGAATGGATTTAGCTAAGCCATATCAGTAAGAAATGACCAATAACCTATCATTTGACTTCTATGGAATTTCAGAAAGAAAACATGAACGTAGTGAGGGGAGAAAGATAGGTCAATGAGGAAAGAGACTCCAACATAGAGCAGCAACCGAGGGCAGCTAGAGAGCAGGGGTGTGGAGGGGAAGGATTCAATGGGTGAGTGCTCTGAGGGAGGGCACTCGTTGTGATGAGCTTTGGGTGTTCTGTACAGGCTAGGAATCCTGAAATCCTACCCCTGAATCAAAGGAACGAACACTGCCTGGAAACGAATTGGAATTGAAGTGAAGGAAGGAAAGAAGAAGACCCTGTTCTACTTCATGAGGAGGGAGGTAAAAATGGAGTGATTTTCGCTCTCTTGTTCTCTTGAGGATCATTTGCAAACACACTCTGTTATGCTACACGAGATTCTGTTTGCATAAGGAGCCCTCAGAAAGCTGCCAGGAAGATTCAGATGTCAGAGCATGTCCATGTTCCATGGATATGTTCCTTCCAGTTTGTCCATGTACGAAGGGTTCCCGGAGCAGAGTTGGGGGACGGGTTGAGGCCGGGCGTCCGCCTATGACTTTTCGGGCTGCTGGAGCGCTGAAGGGTGAAGCTGACCTCAGTTGGGGAATGAAAGTTTCCATCTGAGGCTTGTCCGAAGAGCTGAAAGGCAAGGTTTGCGCCGGGGTGGGAGTGGGAGTCGTGACGCGGGACACAGGGTTCCTCAGTTGGAGTCCCTGAGAGACAGAATCCAGGAAATGGAAGGCTGAGGAAGCAGGCGAGGGTTCCTGTCCGGGTCTTGGGGCAGGTCCGGCCTCAATGGACAGGGACAGGTAGGGGACCACCAAAGTCTGAGGAGCAGGAGGCATCGCCCTCGTTGGAGCCTGACTCCCGGAGGGCTTCCTGGCGGGGTTCGGACGCGACTGCTCGAGAGGCCGGGCCAGGCCCAGGGGACGGTCCTGAAGACATGCGGCGCCCAAAGCGAGTTCGCCGGGCTGTTTCCGGCCAATTCTCACGAGCGTTCTGCCCAAACTAGGATCGTTTTGGGCAGAACGCTCATGAGAATTGGCCGGCGTTTGGAAGCCCTGTGGACCGCCCTGCTCCCCGTGGTGGAGGGCCCTTTCTCGCTCGAGGCCTGTCGCCACCACCCAGAAAACGCGCCCAGACGACGCGGGCCACCCTGGGGCCCCAACACAGGGGAGCGTTCCCAGAGCAGAGTTGAGGGATGTGTTGCGGCCGGTCATCTGCCTCTGACTTTTCGGACGGCTGGGGTGCCCAATAGTGGGGCGGACCTCAGTGGGGGAACGAAGTTTTCTTTCCCTCTGAGGCTTGTCCAAAGTGCCGAAAGGAATGGTTTGCTCGGGTTGGGAGGGGGAGTCATGGCGCGGGACTCAGGGTTCCCCAGTTGGAGGCCGCGAGTGACAGGACCCTGAAATTGAAGTCTGAGGAAGCAGGCGAAGGTTCGTGTCTGGGGCTCCAGGCAGGCCCGGCCCCAACGGACAGGGCCAGGTAGGAGATCACCACAGGCTGAGGAGCAGGAGGAGTCGCCCTCGCTGGAGACTGACTCCGGGAGGGCTTCCTGGCGGGGTTGGAACGCGACCGCTCACGACTCCGGGCCAGGCCCAGGAGCTGGCCTTGCAGACATATGGCACCTGAAGCGAATTCGCCGGGCGTTTTCCAGCCAGTTTTCATGAACGTTCTGCCCAAACCGGAATTGGTTTGAGCAAAACCCTCGAGAGAATTGGCCGGCGTTGGGCAGCCCTGCAGACTGCCCTGTTCCCCGTTGCTGAGGTACCCTTTCTCCATCGGGGCCTGTCATGGCCACCCGGAAAATGCGCCAAGATGACACGGCCCACCTGGTGGCCCCGGTGCAGGTGAGCATTCCCAGAGCAGAGTTGAGGGATGGGTTGAGGCCGGGTGTCCACCTCCGACTTTTCAGGCGGCTGGGGTGCCGAAGGTTGGAACTGACCTCAGTTGGGGAACGAAAGTTTCTCTCCATCTGAGGCTGGTCCGAAGAGCCGAAAGGCAAGGTTTGTGCCGGGGTGGGAGAGGGAGTCGTGACATGGGACACAGGGTTCCTCAGTTGGAGTCCCCGAGGGACAGGACCCAGGAAACGGAAGGCTGAGGAAGCAGGCGAGGGTTCGTGTCCATGGCTCTGGGCAGGCCCAGCCCCAACGGACGGCCAGAGAGGGGACCACCACAGACTGAGGAGCAGGAGGCGTCGCCCACGCAGGAGCCTGACTCCCGGAGAGTTTCCTATCGGGGTTCGGACGCGACAGCACGTGTGGCCGGGCAAGGCCCAAGGGGCGGCCCTGCAGACGTGCGGCGCCCGAAGCGAGTTCGCCGGGCGTTTACCGGCCAGTTCTCATGAGCGTTCTGCCCAAACCGGTATCGGTTTGGGCAGAACGCTTGTGAGAATTGGCCGGCATTGGGCAGCCCTGCGGACCGCCCTGCTCCAGAGTCCGAGGGCCCTTTCTCACTCGGGGCCTGTCGCGGCAACCCGGAAAACACGCCGAGACAATGCGGCCTACGCGGGATACCCGGCGCAGAGGAGCATTCCCGGAGCAGAGTTGAGGGACGGGTTGTGGACGGGTGTCCGCCTCCGACTTTTTGGGCGGCTGGGGCGCCCAACGGTTGGGCTGACCTCGGTTGGGGAACAAAGATTTCTCTCCCTGTGAGGCTTGTCCGAAGCGCTGAAAGATGGTTTGGGCTGGGGTGGGACGGGGAGTAGTGCCGCAGGACTCAGGGTTCCCCAGTTGGAGGCCCCGAGGTACAGGACCCTGGAAACGGAATGCTGAGGAATCAGTTGAGGGTTCGTGTCCGGGGCTCGGTGTAGGCCCGGCCCCAATGGACAGGGCCAGGTGGGGAACCACCACAGACTGAGGAGCAGGAAGCGTTGCCCTCGCTGGAGCCTGACTCCCAGAGGGCTTCCTGACAGGGTTTGGACGCGACCGCTAGCGAGGCCGGGCCAGGGGGTGGCCCTGCAGAAATGCAGCACCCGAAGCGAGTTCGCCTGGTGTTTTCCGGCCAATTCTCACGAGCGTTCTGCCCAAACCAGGATCGTTTTGGGCAGAACGCTCGTGAGAATTGGACGGCATTGGTTAGCCCTGTGGACTGTCCTGCTCCCCGTGGTCGAAGGCCCTTTCTCCCTCGGGGCCTGACCCGGCCACCCGGAAAATGCACCGAGACGATGCGGCCCAACCGGGGCCCTGGCATAGGGGAGCGTTCTCAGAGCAGATTTGAGGGATGGGTTGCGGCCAAGCGTCCGCCTCCGACGATTGGGGCATCTGGGGCGCCCAAGGTTGGGGCTGACCCCAGTTGGGGAATGAAGGTTTCTCTCCCTCTCAGGCTAGTCCGAACCACCAAAAGGCATGGTTTCCACCAGGGTGGGAGGGGGAATTGTGGCTCGGGATTCAGGGTTCCCCAATTGGAGTCCCCAGTGGACAGGACGCTGGAAACGGAAGGCTGAGGAAGCAGGCAAGGGTTCATGTCCGTGGCTCTGGGCAGGCCCGGCCCCAACGGACAGGGCCAGGTAGTGGACCACCACAGGCTGAGGAGCAGGAGGCGCCGCCCTTGCTGGAGCCTGACTCCAGGAGGGCTCCTGGCGGGGTTCGGACGCGATCACTTGATAGGCCTGGCCAGACCAGGGTTGGCCCTGCAGACATGGGGTGCCCGAAGCGAGTTCGCCGGTCGTTTTCTGGCCAATTCTCACGAGCATTCTACCCAAATCGGGATCCGTTTGTGCAGAACGCTCGTGATAATTGCCCAACATTGGGCAGCCCTGTGGACCACCTTGCTCCACGTGGCTGAGGGCCCTTTCTTGCTCCAGGCCTGTCGCGGCCACCCGGAAAACACATTGAAATGATGTGGCCCACCCGGGAGCCAAGGCGCGGGGGAGCATTCCCAGAGAGGAGTTGAAGGACAGTTTGCAGCCGGGCATCCGCCTCCGACTTTTCGGGTGGCTGGGGCGCCCAACGGTGGTGCTGACCTCGGTTGGGATAGCAAGGTTTCTCTCCCTGTGAGGTTTGTCTGAAGTGCCGAAAGACATGGTTTGCGCCGAGGTAGGTCGGGGAGTCATGTCGCGGAACTCAGGGTTCCCCAGTTGGAGGCCCCGAGGGACAGGACCCTGGAAACAGAAGGCTGAGGAAGCAGACGAGGGTTCGTGTCCGGGACTCGGGGTAGGCCCAGCCCCAACGGAGACAGGTAGGGGAACACCACAGCCTAAGGAGCAGGAGGCGTCACCCTCGCTGGAGCCCTACTCCCGGAGGGCTTCCCAGCGGGGTTTGGATGCGACCGCTCGCGAGGCCGGGCCAGGCCCAGTGGGTAACCCTGCAGAAGTGCGGCTCCTGAAGCGAGTTCAACGGGCGTTTTCCGGCCAATTCTCACGAGCGTTCTGCCCAAACCGGGATCGGTCTGGGCAGAACTCTCTGAGAATTAGCCGGTGTTGGGCAGCCCTGCGGACCGCCTTGCTCCCCGTGGCCGAAGGTCTTTTCTCGCTTGGGGCCTGTCGAGGCCACCCAGAAAATGTGCCGAGATGACTCGTACCACCCAGTGGCCCCGGTGCAGGGGAGCGTTCCTGGAGAAGATTTGAGGGACCGGTTGTGGCCCGGCGTCCGCCACCGACTTTTCGCGCGGGTTGGGAGCCCGAGGGTGGGGCTGACCTCAGTTGGGGAACGAAATTTTCTATCCCTCTGAGGTTTGTCCAGGGCGCCGAAAGGCATAGTTTGCGCTGGGGTGGGAGGGGGAGTCATGGCGTGGGACTGAGGGTTCCCCAGTGTGAGGCCCCGAGGGACAGGACCCTGGAAAGGGAAGGCTGAGGAAGCAGTCGAGGGTTCGTGTCCAGGTCTCAGGGTTGGCCCGGCCCCAACGGACAGGGCCAGGTAGGGGACCACCACAGGTTGAGGATCAGGAGGCTTTGCCCTCGCTGGAGCCTGACTCCTGGGGGGATTCCTGGCGGGGTTTGGACGCGACCGCTCTCGAGGCTGGGCCAGGCCCAGGGGGTGGTCCTGCAGAAGTGCGGCGCCGGAAGCGAGTCCGCCAGGTGTTTTCCGGCCAATTCTCACGAGCGTTCTGCCCAAACCGTGATAGGTTTGGGCAGAACGCACGGGAGAATTGGCCGGCGTTGGGCAGCCCTGAGGACCGCCCTGCTCTCCGTGGCCGAGGGTCCTTTCTTACTCGAGGCCTGTAGCGGCCACCCAGAAAAAGCGCAGGGATGATGCGGCACACCCATGGACCCCGACGCAGGGGAGCGTTCCCGGAGCAGAGTTGAGAGACGGGTTGCGGCCGGTCATACGCCCCCGACATTTCGGGCGGCTGAGGCACCCAAGGGTGGGGCTGACCTCAGTTGGGGAACGAAAGTTTCTCTCCCTCTGAGGCTTGTCTGAAGCACTGAAAGGCACGCTTTGCATTGGGGCGGGAGGGGGAGTCGGGGGGCGGGACTTAGGTTTCCCCAGTTGGAGGCCCTGAGGGACAGGACCCTAGAAACGGAAGGCTGAGGAAGCAGGCGAGGGTTCGTGTCCAGGGCTCGGGGCAGGCCCGGACCCAATGGACAGGGCCAGGTAGGGACCACCACAGGCTGAGGAGCAGGAGGCCTCACCCTTGCTGGAGCCTGACTCCCGGAGGGCTTCCTGGCAGGGTTCGGACGAGACCGTTCACGAGGCTGGGCCAGGCCCAGGGGGTGGCCCTTCAGACATGCGGTGCCCGAAGCGAGTACGCCGGGCATTTACTGACCAATTCCCACGAGCTTTCTGCCCAAACCGAGATCGATTGTGGCAGAATGCTCATGAGAATTGGGCAGCATTGGGCAGGCCTACAGACTGCCCTGCACTCGTGGCAAAGGGCCCTTTATTGCTCGGGGCCCTTTCTTGCTCGGTGCCTATCGCGGACACCTGGAAAACGCACCGAGACGCACGGCCACCCAGGGTCCTGGGTGCATGGGTGCATTCCCGAAGCAGAGTTGAGGGACGGGTTGCCACCGGGCAACCTCCTCCGACTTTTGGGGCGGCTGAGCCACCCCAGGGTGCAGCTGACCTCAGTTGGGGAACGAAGGTTTCTCTCCCTCTAAGGCTTGTCTGAAGCGCCTAAAGGCACGGTTTCCCCCAGGGTGGGAGGGGGAGTCGTGGCATGGGACTCACGGTTCCCCAGATGGAGGCCTCGAGGGACAGGACCCTGGAAACGGAAGGCTGAGGAAGCAGGCGAGGGTTTGTGTCCGGTGCTTGGGGCAGGCCCGGCCCCAGCGGACAGGGCCAGATAGGGGACCACCACAGGCTAAAGAGCAGGAGGCCTCGCCCTTGCTTGAGCCTGACTCCCGGAGGGCTTCCTGGCAGGGTTCAGACGCAACCGCTGGCAAGGCCGGGCCAGGCCCAGGGGGCAGCCTTGCAGACGTGCGGTGCCCGAAGCGAGTTCGCCAGGCCTTTTCCGGCCAATTCTCACTAACGTTCTGCCCAATCCTGGATCGGTTTGGGCAGAATGCTTGTGAGTATTGGCCGGCATTGGGCAGCCCTGCGAACTGCCATGCTCCCCGTGGCCAAGGGCCCTTTCTCGCTCGGGCTCTGTCGCTGTCACCAGGTAAATGCACCCAGATGATGCGCCCTACCCGGGGGCAGCGACGCAGGGGAGCATTCCCTGAGCAGAATTCACGTACCTTGGGGCCGGTCATCTAACTCCTGGACCATTTGGGCAGCAATATTTGGGTGTGTCCTCATGTGGGTCATGAACGTTTCTCTCGTTCTGAGGCTTTTACCCAACTCTGGAAGGCATCGCTTCCGCTTATGTGGCCTGTGGACTCGTCACGTTGGCCTAGTAGTCCCAACCTGGAGGATCAGTGTCAGTGTGGCTTTAGACCTACAGAGGGTTTTCAGAGCTGCATTAGGAGTCTGTGAAATGCTCGGCAGTACCGATTCATGCCACTGGAGAGCGTCATGACCTGTGGTTCCCGAGAGCATGGTAGGGTGCTATGCTGCTTGCCACCCTTGGGCGCAGTGGCGAGTTGCCCTGGCAAGCACACCAGAAGAGGTGACTGTGCAGTCTGCTGGTTCTTAGAGCAGTGGTGAGGTGCTGCAGGAAACGTGAGGTCCTGCAGCTTGTTTTTCCAGGACAGAGTGTTGAGCTGAAGACTGTTTCCCCAGGCTCCAGAATGATGGTAAGATTTGCTGGAGTCTGGCCCCCACTCAGTCAGCACTGTGACCCGTTGCCCCAGGTTGATGGGAATGTGCTGTCAGGATGGTTCAGCAGGCTCCTTCCGGTGGGGGGTCTGGAGCCGAGGGAACCAATTCAACCCATGGTGCCTTTGGAACCGAGGAGTTGAGTGTCTGTTTGGAAGAGTCTATTTGCTTCTCCAACAAGGGCAAGGACATCGACCAGCTTGAGAAGGAAGTGAATGACCACTTAAGAAACAAGCATGTGTCTCTCCTTCTCCCAGGAATCAGGGCAGGTGTGTAGGCTTTAGGTGGGAGTCGCCTCCATATCCGCACCTGACAACCCTTCTTCTTCGCTCTGGCTCCACAAGACCTGAAGTTTGGAAAGGAGCGTCTGAATCTGTCATGCAGCTTGTCCCAGGACGTCGGCATTCAGAGAAAACAGCAGGCCCGTGGGGCACAGTGGCACATCCATGCCAGCATGGGAGGTAAAACTTCTCTCTCACCCCAAACATCCTGGGTTTTCTCTCATCTCCAGTGGAGCCAAAAAGTCCCACGAATATAGCTGTCAGCCATGGAGCATGCGTGCTAGGGTTCCTGAGTTTCCTTGCAGGGAGCACCTGGCAGGGGATCTCATTTTCTCTGCTTCTTTCTGGCTCACAGAGGTATTGGGAACATCTCTTTCCTAGGCAATCCCTTGCATTCAAAAAGGAAAATGAGATGGACTCGTTGTGTGTTTGGGACCTAGAAGGCGTTGCTTCATCGAACACTGTTGATTCCATGGGTCCTAGGCTGTGGTGGAATGGCCAACATCTAGAGTGAGGTGGCTGCTTGTGGTCAGCTAGAAGCTTGGAGGATGGCTTCTCCTATGTCCAAGGGGATGGATCCTAATGGATTTGTCTTTTTTATCCAAAGAGTTCCCATGAGTGCAGAGGGAACATTCCTAAGGATTGCAAGGAGCCTTGGAGGATTGAAAAGGGAAGCTTGACTTTCTAGTTTCACTCAGAGGACCCCTCTAGAGAGTTGGCCATGGCATCCTTTTTCTGCAGTTCCATGGGTGGTAAAGTCAGGAGAGTCTTAGGGAATTCCCCTGGATAGAGGCATTCTGATGGCTTCCCAGGGCATGGCGTCAGGATTCACCCTGGGGTGAATTTCTGGGGCTGCCTGCTGCACGCTGTCTGAGTCATGTTATCCCCCAGGGTTTCTGTTTCCTCCTTAGGAAATTGCTGGCAGGGAATGTTCTGCATTCAGGGGAACCCTCGTGCACTGTCGATGGGCATACGGGTTTTTGCAGCCACTCTGCAAAAGAGCACGGTGGGTCCTCCAAATGCTTAAAACTGAACAACCCTAGGATACAGCAGTTGCCCTCTTAAGAATTTCCCTCAAGGGCACAAAAATGCACATTCAATGGGTTACAGCACCCTGATATGGACACCAGCATTATCAACCATAGAGAAACGATGGAGGGGATCCCAATGTCCATTCGCTGATGAGTGAGATATATATATATATATATATATATGAGTGTAGATATCTAACCTCCCACATATTCTCAATGGAATAGTAGCCAGGTTCAAAAAGAATGAAATCTTACCATTTTCAAGAATGCGGATGGATCTAGAATGGATTTAGCTAAGCCATATCAGTAAGAAATGACCAATAACCTATCATTTGACTTCTATGGAATTTCAGAAAGAAAACATGAACATAGTGAGGGGAGATAGATAGGTCAATGAGGAAAGAGACTCCAACATAGAGCAGCAACCGAGGGCAGCTAGAGAGCAGGGGTGTGGAGGGGAAGGATTCAATGGGTGAGGGCTCTTAGGGATGGCACTCATTGTGATGAGCTCTGGGTATTCTCTGCAGGCTAGGAATCCTGAAAACCTACCCCTGAATCAAAGGAACGAATACTGCATGGAAATGAATTGGAATTGAAGTGAAGGAAGGAAAGAAGAAGACCATGTTCTACTTCATGAAGAGGGAGGTAAAAATGGAGTGATTTTCGCTCACTTGTTCTCTTGAGGATCATATGCAAACACACTGTGTTACACTACACGAGATTCTGTTTGCATAAGGAGCCCTCAGAAAGCTGCCGGGAAGATTCAGATGTCAGAGCATGCCCATGTTCCATGGATATGTTCCTTCCAGTTGGCCCAGGTATGAAGGTAAGTGGAGAGAAATAAGGAAGAAAGGAAAGGAGGTGTTAAGCAGTCCGGAGTTAGGCTTCCCCCTTTGTCAAGCAAGCCTTGGGCCAAGTCAATCAAGAAGAAGGAGAATGGATTCCAGAGCTTTTTGGCAGGCAGGGGAGTTCCAGGTCTGACTAGAGCTGACAGTGGTCTCTGAAAAGAGCTGAGGTAGTGGTGTGGCATGCTTGAACTGCTGATCTGGAGGTTGGATCCCCAAGGAGGCTAGTTGAGGATGGTGGTCAGGTGGCGCATCATGCTCCGGGGGGCAGCATGAAGCCCTGCAGCAGCTCCAACGGTCCCGTGGGGATCTCCCTGCACAACTGGCCTGACCCTCCCCCCATGGCTGTCCACTGGGCGACACCATCGACTCCTACCTGGACGGAACTGCTGTCCTGCCCACCCTAGGGAGCGCACTCAGAAGGTGCTGGAGGCGTTAATCTCTGCTGGTGCCATGGCTCCCGGGGCTCAGCTGCTCCCTGCGGTGGTGGGAGCTGCTGCGGTGGTGGTGGCAGCTGAGGGAGCAGGCTTTGGGAGGGCGGGCAGCATCTCGGGCTCCACCCGCTCGTCCCAGGGCTGGTCCCTTCTCTCCCCAGCCTTCCCACTCTCCACCCTTGTTCATTTCGGTGAAGGGTTTTCATTGTTTGTTTTAGGGAAAGAGCACACGTGAGTGGGGGAGGTGCAAAGGACAGGACCAAGAGAGAGTCCTAGTGGACTGTGCCCTGAGCCCAGAACTTGCCTCAGGGCTCAATGGCAATAGCCTGAGATCACCACAGGAATAAGGACCAAGAGTTGGGCACTTCACTGAGGGTTCCGCCCAGGTGCCCCTCAGCTGTTGTTGACCAATTTCTGGAGTTGGGCACCTGAGTGGCTCCGTTGGTTATGCGAATACCTGGGGCTCAGGTCATGACCCCAGACTTGCAGGATCTAATCCTGTCTCGAGCTCCCAGCCCCTTGGGGAGTCTGTTTCTCCCTCTGTCCTTCTCCTCTCTCATGCTCTCTCTCACTCATTCTCTCTCAAATCAAGAAAGAAAATCTTTCAAAGAAATTTATTGAGCCTTGTTTTAGGGGCTTGAATGTCGTTGATCTCAATGAGTTTTCTCATCGGATGCAGACACCTTGAGGATGGCCATTCTTTTTTTTTTATTTATTTACTTTTTATTTTTTCAGCGTAACAGTATTCATTATTTTTGTACCACACCCAGTGCTCCATGCAATCCGTGACCACTACAATGCCCACCACCTGGATCCCTCAACATCTCACCCCCCGCCCCTTCAAAACCCTCAGATTGTTTTTCAGAGTGCATAGTCTCTCATTGTTCATCTCCCCTTCCAATTTCCCTCAATTCCCTTCTCCTCTCCATCTCCCCCTTGTCCTCCATGCTATTTGTTATGCTCTACACAGAAGTGAAACCAGAGGATCATTAACTTTCTCTGCTTGACTTATTTCACTCAGCATAATCTCTTCCAGTCCTGTCCATGTTGCTACAAAAGTTGGGTATTCATCCTTTCTGATGGAGGCATAATACTCCATAGTGTATATGGACCACATCTTCCTTATCCATTCGTCCGTTGAAGGGGGCCTCTTGGTTCTTTCCACAGTTTGGCCACCGTGGCCATTGCTGCTATAAACATTGGGGTACAGATGGCCCTTCTTTTCACTACATCTGTATCTTTGGGCTAAATACCCAGTAGTGCAATTGCAGGGTCATAGGGAAGCTCTATTTTTAATTTCTTGAGGAATCTCCACACTGTTCTCCAAAGTGGCTGCACCAACTTGCATTCCCACCAACAGTGTAAGAGGGTTCCCCTTTCTCCACATCCTCTCCAACACATGTTGTTTCCTGTCTTGCTAAATGTTCGCCATGTCTTTGTAAATGGATCCTCGGCGGTTCTGAAATGTCTTCTTTCTCTGTCCATTCCATCGGGTGTCTTTCTATTGTGTCTTGTCAAGACCCCGGAAAATCAGCCTTTTAGGATGCGTTTGGGTACGGTCTAGCCCTTTTCATAATTTTTCTTTTCACAAAATCTATACGATCCTCTGCATCCTTCTAGGGATAGTTTATTTTTCACTGACATATGTAGGTCTTTTCTTTCAACAGAATTGTAGTTGTTCCTTCTGAAGGCAATTGTTGAAATGTTGAAGTTGAAGTCTACCACCTCGCTAGTCGTGGTTTCTTTTTCCCCATCTATTCCTTCTTCCCTTTTGAACTGCCTTCCCTCCGGTGACCTGAGTCCTTTGGAGGCTGCTCTCTGCCTTCTATTATTGGCTGTCACATGGGCAGTGAGATAGTAGTAGGTAATTCTGACCCTTTCTCAAATGGTTTTCCCACTTGTATCGGGAATCTGTAGAGGAAGCTTTCTGTGAGGCATCATTTCATCCCGCTCCTAACTCATGATCCTTACCGGGTCTCTACTGAATATTCTGACTTAGCCAAACAAACTCTTCCCTCTGGCTGGTTGGAACTCCAATGACCTCTAGCCTTGCATGAGTCTTGGCAACCATCTGCTTCAGTTGCCCTGACTCCTCGTTAGTAGCTGGGGCATTTTCTTAGACACACACTGCTTCCTATTGAGCAAGGGCTCCAGAGGACTCCAGTGTATATTTCCAAGAGTTTGTTTTCTACTTGACTTGCTTCTTATTGGAACCCATGGCCCTTTCATCACTCCAGCCTTCCTGAATTCCACTCTCTCTTTCCTCACACCAGTGAGACTCCCATCTTTTCCTTGGGATCTCCTCCCTACCCCCACCATCCAGAACTCCTCCATGTGAAAAGCCGAGTGAATCATGGGGCTCAGTTTCTTTTTGGTTTGACTGTTTTCCTTTTCACAAGGTTCACAAATGTGCATTCCCTTTCAATGGTGTAAAGAGTTAGATATATTTATAGATATAGATACAGATATATATATATATATATATATTTTCTTTTCCAATTCCCCATGGGATTCTGGTTGGTTTCTTTTCCTCTAACAAGGTTTATATTTGTTTTCTAGGGGTGCTATTACAAGATACCACAAGCCTAGTGTCTGAAACAACAGAAGTGGACAGTGTCACAATTCTAGAGGCTACAATGTTGGTTGGCCATGCTCCTTTTCTAGGTATTAAGGAAAGATCTGTTCCAGGCCCCTCTCCTGGCTTGAACGATTGCCCTGGCTTTGGACTTCTTCACATGGCCTTCTCCCTCAGTGCGTATCTGTGTATCCCCAGTTTCCCTTCTTAGAAGGATACAAGTCCTCCTGAATTCGGGGTGCAGTCTATTCAACTATGACCTTATCCTAGCTACTTACATCTCCAGGGATCCTATTTCCAAATAGTTCAAGCTTCCAGGTGCTGGGGTTTAGAATTGGGATAGTTTATATGCATACACACACACACACGTTAGTGTTTGTGTATATATATATTCTTTTTTTATTTTTATATTTGTTTGCCTAATAAAACATTTTTGTTCAGAATCTTAGTCTTCCTTCCTTTCATTACAAGGTTATTCGCATGCTTTTGTTGCCTCCTGAACAATTCGACCACCTCTACCTCCTCAATCTCCATGAAAGTTATTGTTACCTAAAGTCGTCTGCCATTTTTTTAGAAACAGTTGGCATCTTTTTGGAGTATACAAGTGTTTTGGTATTGAGTATCCGTTTATAGGCTGATGAAGGTGACTTTCATCCTACTCTTTCCTTCTGAATTTGTTTCTTTTCGGGAAAGGAAATTCTCTAGTCTTTTCAAAGATGGTCCTATAAAAGCTAAATGGTTCTTCTTTGGAAGTCTACATTCCTTTTTCTGATTTTGTATGTACATTAAGAGACTAGAGATTTGGGAGCTGATGGCATTTATCAGCACATAAAATGAAAAATAAATTAAATTTAAATTAATTTAAATTAAATACATTTAATTTAAATTTAAAATTTAAACACAATTTAAAATTAAAAATTTAAATTAAATACATTTAATGAAAAAAATGTATGTTTAAAAGGGATCAAAAAAGAGATGAAGCAAACAAATTGCAAGACAACAGACAAAAATTGATGGGCTCAGTCATTTCATGAAATGTCAATGGTTTCTATATTCTCATGAAAAGAATCAATTGGTTAGATTTCATCAATACCCACATACACACATAATGATGTGCTGCTTCTACGAGATACAGAATCAGCTCACCAAGGCAGAAACAAAATTCGGTAGTATTGAACACCTGAAGTTGAACAACTCTCCTACCAACCAGAAGGGGACGTCCTAGCGAGTAGAAGAAGTGATGGAAGAAACAGTGAAGGTATAACAACTGGAAAAAAAGGAGTGAAATTTGTATAGAAAGATATTCTAAGAGAATGGACAAAGTATTAGAATCAGGAAGTGAATTCCTCAAAGTCATCGGATATAAGTTAAAAATTCAGAAAAATTCACTGGAATTCTGTGACATATGAGCAAAGGTTGAAAAATCCTATTGATGAGAGCACCCAAATGAAGACTTCATCTATCCCAAGACTTTATACAGTCTCTACCCAGCAAGTTTCCACCTAGAACAGCATCAAAGATGAGTAAGGGGAATTGATGATCTGAATCAATGGGATGTCCAATATGTTAATATGTTACCTAGGTTAATAGAACAGGTTCATAGATTGGCTGATCAGTATTGTAAAGTTTCAATGGACCCCATTTTGATGGAGAGATTCAATGGAATCCCAGTTTCCTAGATAGCAAGTGCATGGCTACGTGGATAAGCCAATTCTTCTATTTCCATGGAAATGAAAAGGACTCGTCATTCCCCAGCAAATCTGAAGAAAGAAGCGAGAGCAAGAGTAAGGGAGAAAGAGAATGAGAGGAGAATCTGACGGGACAGGTTTTATTACAAAAAGACTGTGAAATGACCAGAGAAAACAGACAAACAGAAAAGGGCAGACTTTGACAAAGCGGTGCTCAACGACGTGAATATCCACATGGAACATAAGAGCCCAAAACGCTATTCCAGACTGATGTAGCCTAAATACGAAAGACGACATCAGAAGTTTTTCGGAAGATACAATAGGAAAACATTTTTACGATCTGGGGAGGTGGCAGAGATGAGTGGAACAGGTCACCAAACACGGGAAGCACAAGAAAGGATGGGAGTTTGACTCTACTCATTCAAAGTTTAAAAACAAAAGATCTTGCCCACCCACTGACAAGACTAACACTATAAAAGTCTCTACCGAGATACCAGCTAAGGAACTGTATAGAAATCTAGATAGGATAACTAGGAATCAAGACAGAAAGGTAGGCAACTTCAAAACAATGTAAATCCTTGAACAGAAATATCCCTAGGAGAGAACCTTCAGCCTATAAACACATGAGAAGATAACTAACATCCTCAGTGATCACAAAAGAGCAAAGGAAAACACAATGTGTTAGTGTTACCACAGAGAAGGCCGACCCCAAAAAAGTGTTGCTTCATCCAATGGATTGAATAGTGAACAACTGATTGAATCATGGAGCGGGGCACCTGGGTGGCTTCATTGTGAAACTTCTGCGTTCTTCTGGGGTCCTGGTGCCAGGTTCTTGGGATCAAGCCCTGCCTGGGGCTCTCTGCTCAGCAGGAAGCCTGTTTCTCCCTCTCCACTTGCCCTGCTTGTGCTCCCACCTCTCTACTTGGGCTCCCTCTCCCACTGCCTCTCACTTTCTGTCAAATCGGTCAATCAATGAACCAATTCCTTCAATTTAATAAGTAAAAATAAAATGTTGATGCATGGGGTCCTAATGAACGACAAGAATGTTGAGGATTGTTTTATTATTTTTTTTAAGATTTTTTTCTTGCTTTGACAGACAGAGATGAGAAGTAGGTAAAGAGGCAGGCAGAGAGAGAGGGTCAAACAGGTTCCCTGGTAAGCTAAGAGCCAGATGCAGGGCTGGGTCCTCAGGCTGGTGCCTCGCCACTTCCACAGTGAAGACCTGCAGCAGCTCTGACAGTCCCCAGGGGATCTCCCTGCACACTCTGCCTCCCCCTGGTGGGCACCTTGGCACAGCCCTGGCCACCTCCCTGGACTGATCTGCGGCCCTGCCACCCCACCAAGGGAGCGTGCTCAGAGGGGGATAGAGGCCCTACTCCATGCTAGCCTCTTGACTGCCTGGCTCAGCTGCTCCCTGAGGCGTTGGTTGAGGTGACGGTGGCGGTAGTGGCTGAGGAAGCCAGGCCCTGGGAGGGGGGGCAGCATCTCGGGCTCCTACAGCTCGCCCTGGGTCAGTCGCTTCTTTCCCAATCCCTCCCACTCTCAACCTTTGTTCATTTCTAGGAAGGGTATCCGTTGTTTGTTTTAGGGAAAGAGCACACGTGAGTGGGGGAGGTGGGAAGGGCAGGACCAAGAGAGAGTCCTAGTGGACTGTGCCCTGAGCCCAGAGCTTGCCTCAGGGCTCAATCTCAAGAGCCTGAGATCACCACCTGAGCCAGAGCCAAGTGTTGGGTACTTCACTGAGGGTGCCGGCCAGGTGCCCCTCAGCTGTTGTTGACCAATTTCTGGAGACGGGTGCCTGGGTGGCTCCGTTGGTTGATCGACTGCCAATTCTTCTATTTCCATGGAAATGAAAGGGTCTCGTCATTGCCCAGCAAATCTGAAGAAAGAAGCGAGAGCAAGAGTGAAGGAGAAAGATAGTGAGAGGAGAATCTGATGGGATAGGATTTCTTACAAAAGGACTCTTGAAATGATCAGAGAAAACAGACAAACAGAAAAGGGCAGACTTTGACAAAGCGGTGCTCAACGACAGGAATATCCGCATGCCACATGAGAGCCTAAAACGCTATTCCAGATGGATGTAGCCTAAATATGAAAGAGGACATCAGACGTTTTCTGGAAGATACAAGAGGTAAATATTTTTAGGAACTGGGGAAGTGGCAGAGATGACTGGAACAGAACACCAAAAAGGGGAAGCCCAAGAATGGTTGGGAAGTAGGACTCTACTCATTCCAACTTTAAATACTAAAAATTCTGCCAACCAAATGACAAGACTAAAATGGTGAAAGGCTCTATAGAGTTACCAGCTAAGGAACTGTATACAAATCTAGATAGGATTACTAGGAATCAAGAAAGAAAGGCAGGTAACTTCAAAACAATGAAAGTCCTTGAACAGAAATATCCCCAGGAGAAAATCATCAGCCAATAAACACATGAAAAGATTCCTAACATCCTCAGTGATCACAAAAGAGCCAAGGAAAACACAATGTGTTAGTGTTACCACAGAGAAGGCCGACCAAAAAGTGTGGCTTAAGCCAACGGATTGAATATGGAACAACTGATTGAGTCCTGGAGTGGGCCACCTGGGTGGCTTCCTTGTGAAGCATCTGCTTTCTGCTGGGGTCCTGATGCCAGGGTCTTGGGATCAAGCCCTGCCGGGGGCTCTCTGCTCAGCACTTCCCCTGCTTGTTCTCCCTCCTCTCTACTTGGGCTCCCTCTCTCACTGTCTCTCTCCTTCTGTCAAATCCGTCAATCAAACAACCAATTCCTTCAATTCCATAAGTAAAAAGAAATGTTGTCGCATGGGGTCCTAATGAACGACAAGAATATTGAGGGTTGTTTTATTATTTTTGTCAAGATTTTATTTCTTCCTTTGACAGACAGAGATGAGAAGTAGGTACAGAGGCAGGCAGAGAGTGAGGGGAAAACAGGCTCCCCGCTAAGCAAAGAGCCAGATGCAAGGCTGAGTCCGTGGGTGGTGCCTCGCCAGGTCCAGCGTGAAGCTCTGCAGCAGATCCGACAGTCCCTTGGGGATCTCCCTGCACATCCTGCCTGCCTCTACCCATATGGCAGGTGCCTGGGCGCCACCTTTGCCTCCTCCCTGGACCAATCTGCGGCCCCGTCCCCCACAAGCATGCGGGCTCAGAAGGCGCTGGAGTTGCTACACTCTGCTAGTGCCAAAGCTCCCGGGCCTTCTCCCTCAGTGTATATCGGTTTATTCTGAGTTTCCCTTCTTCGAAGGACACAAGTCCTCCGGAATTTGGGGCCCCGTCTATTCAACTATGACCTTATCCTAGCTAGTTACATCTCTAGGGGATCTATTTCCAAATAAGTTCATGCTCCCAGGTGCTGGGGTTTAGGATTGGCATAGTTTATATGCATACACACACACACATACGCATATATTGGATTGGCTGGCATTGGGCAGGCCTGCGCTCTGCCCTGCTCCCCGTGGCCGAGAGCCCTTTCCCTCTCGGGGCCTCTCGCGATCACCCAGATAAAGCGCCTCGACCATGCGGCCCATCCGGGGGCCCCGGCTCTGGGAAGCGTTCCCGGAGCAGAGATAGGGACGGGTTGCAGCCGGTCATCCGCCTCTGACATTTTGGGTGGCTGGGGCGCCCATGCGTAGGGCTGAACTCGGTTGGGGAATGAAGGTTTGTCTCCCTCTGAGCTTGTCAGAAGGGCCGAAATGCCCGGTTTACACTGGGTGGGAGGGGGAGTCGTGGCGCAGGACTCAGGGTTCCCCAGTTGGAGGCCGAGTGGGACAGGACCCTGGAATCGAATTGCTGAGGAAGCAGGCGAGGGTTCATGTCTGGGGCTCGGGGCAGGCCCAGTCTCAATGGAAAGTGCTAGGTAGGGACCACCACAGGATGAGGAGCAGGAGGCATCTCCCCCGCTGGAGCCTGACTCCCGGAGGGCTTCCAGATGGGGTTCAGACGCGATAGCTCGCGAGGCCGGGCCAGGCCCAGGGTGCGGCCCTACAGACCTGTGGCGCCCGAAACGAATTCACCTGGCGTTTTCCGGCCGATTATCAGGACCGTTCTGCCCAAACCGGGATAAGTTTGGGCAGAACCCTCGTGAGAATTGGCCAGCGTTGGGCAGCCCTGCGGACTGCCTAGCTCACCGTCGCCTAGGGCCCTTTCTCGGTCGGGGCCTGTCACGACCAACCGAAAACTCGCCGAGACGACGTGGCCCACCCGGGGGCCCAGGGGCAAGGGGGAGTTCCCGGAGCAGAGTTGAGGTACGGGTTGCGGCCGGGCGTCCACCTCCGACTTTTCGGGTGGCTGGGGCGCCCAAGTGTGGGGCTGACCTCAGTTGGGGAACGAAGGTTTCTCTCCCCCTGAGGCTTCTCCGAAGCGCCTAAAGGCACGGTTTGTGCCGGGGTGGGAGGGGGAGTCGTGGCGCAGGACTCAGGGTTCCCCAGATGGAGGCCCCGGGGGACAGGACCCTGGAAACGGAAGGCTGAGGAAGAAGACGAGGGTTTGTGTCAGGGGCTCGGGGCAGGCCCAGCCCCAACTGACAGGGCCAGGTAGGGGAACACCACAGGCTGAGGAGCAGGAGACGTCGCCCACGCTGGAGCCTGACTTCTGGAGGGTTCCTTGCCGGTATCGGACGCGAATGCTTGAGAGGCCGGGCAAAGCCCAAGGGGCGACCATGCAGACGTGTGGGGCCTGAAGCTAGTTCGCCGGGCGTTTTCCGGCCAATTCTCACGAGCGTTCTGCCCAAACAGGGATCAGATTTGGTAGAACGCTCATGAAAATTGGCTGGCGTTGGACAGCCCTGCGGACCGCCCTGCTCCCCGTGGCCGAGGGCCCTTTCTCGCTCGAGGTCTGTCGCGACCACCTGGAAAATGAGCAGAGACGACGCAGCCCACCCGGTGGCCCCCGCACAGAGGAGCATTTCCCCAGCAGAGTTGAGGAACGGATTTAGGCTGGGGGTCCGCCTCTGACTTTTCGGGGGGCTGGGGCGCCCAAAGTGGGGCTGTCCTCGGATGGGGAACGAAGGTTTCTCTCGCTCTGAAGCTTGTCCGAAGCGCTGAAAGACACGCTTTACGCCAGGGTGGGATGGGGAGATGTTGCGCGGGACTCAGGGTTCCCCAGTTGGAAGCCCCAATGGACAGGACCCTGGAAACAGAAGGCTGAGGAAGTAGTGGAGGGTTCTTGTCCGTGGCTCGTGGTAGGCTCGGCCCCAACGGACAGGGCCAGGTAGGGGACCACCACGGGCTGAGGAGCAGGAGGCATTGCCCTCGCTGGAGCCTGACTCCCGGAGGGCTTCCTGGCAGGGTCGGACGCGACTGTTCTCGAGGCCGGTCCAGGCCCAGTGGGCTGCCCTGCAGAAGTGTCGCGCCCGAAGCGAGTTGGCCGGGCGTTTTCCGGCCAATTCTCACGAGCGTTCCGCCCAAACCAGGATTGGTTTGGGCGGAACGCTCGTGAGAATTGGCGGGCGTTGGGCAGCCCTGCGGACTGCCTAGATCCCCGTGGCCAAGGGCCCTTTCTCGCTCGAGGCCTGTCGACACAACCCGAAAACGTGCCGAGACTACGCGGCCCACCCGGGGGCCCCGGCACAGGAGAGCGTTCCCAGAGCAGAGTTGAGGGACGGGTTGCGGCAGGGCGTCCGCCTCCGAATTTTCGGGTGGTTGGGGAGCCCAATGGTGCAGCTGACCTCAGTTGGGGAATGAAGGTTTCTTTCCCCCTGAGGCATGTCGGAAGCACCTAAAGGCACGGTTTGCACTGGGGTGGGAGGGGAAGTCGTGGCGTGGCACTCAGGGTTCCTCAGATGGAGGCTCTGAGGGACAGGACCCTGGAAACGGAAGGCTGAGGAGGAAGGCAAGGGTTCGTGTCCGGAGCTTGGGGCAGGCCCAGACCCAAGGGACAGGGCCAGGTAAGGGACCACCACAGGCTGAGGAGCAGGAGACGTCACCCACGCTGGAGCTTGACTCCCAGAGGGCTTCCTGGCGGGATTAGGACGCAACCGCTCGTGAGGCCTGGCCAGGCCCAAGGGGCGGCCATGCAGACGTGTGGCACCCAAAGCGAGTTCGCCGGTCGTTTTCCGGCCAATTCTCACGAGCGTTCTGCCAAAACTGGGATTGGTTTGGGCAGAACCCTCGTGAAAATTGGCAGGTGTTGGACAGCCCTGCGGACCACCCTGCTCCCAGTGGCTGAGGGCAATTTCTTGCTCGGGGCCTGTCGCAGCCACCCGGAAAATGCGAGGAGAGGACGGGGCCCACCCGGGGCCCCGGTGCAGGGAAGCGTTCCTGGAGCAGAGGTGAGGGACGGGTTGCGGCCGGACGTCCGCCTCCGAGTTTTCGGACGGCTGGGGCGCCCATTGGTGGGGCTGACCTCGGTTGGGGAACGAAGGTTTCTCTCCCTCTGAGGCTTGTCCAAAGTGCCGAAAGGCATGGTTTGCGCCGGGGTGGGAGAGGGAGTCGTGGCGAGGGACTCAGGGTTCCCCAGTTTGAGGCCGCAAGGGACAGGACCCTGGAAACAGAAGGCTGAGGAAGCAATGAGGGTTGATGTCCGGGACTCGGGGCAGGCCTGTCCCCAACGGACAGGGCCAGGTAGGGGACCACCACAGCTTAAAGAGCAGGAGGCGTCACACTCGCTGGAGCCTGACTCCAGGAGGGCTTCCTGTAGGGGTTCTGACACGACTGCTCGTGAAATTGGGCCAGGCCAGGGGGTGGCCCTGCGGATGTGCGGCGCCCGAAGCGAGATTTCTGGGCGTTTTCCAGCCAATTCTAATGAGCGTTCTGCCCAAACCGATCCCAGTTTGGGCAGAACGCTCGTGAGAATTGGCTGGCGTTGGGCAGCCCTGGGAACCGCCCTGCTCCCTGTGGCCGAGGTCCCTTTCTTGCTCGGGGCCTGTCGCAGCCACTGGGAAAACGCGCTGAGATGACGCAGTCCACCCGGGGGCCCCGGTGCAGGGGAGTGTTCCCAGAGCAGAGTTGAGGGATGGGTTGCATCCGTCTTAGATTTTTGGGCGGCTGGGCTCTCAAAGGTGGGGCTGACCTAAGTTGGGGAATGAAATTTCTCTCCCAATGAGGTTTGTCCGAAACGCCAAAAGGCACAGTTTCTGCTGGGGTGGGAGGGCGAGTCGTGGCGCGGGACTCAGTGTACCCCCGTTGGAGGCCCCTAGGGACAGGACCCTGGAAACGGAATGATGAGGAAGTAGGCGAGGGTTCGTGTCCGGTACTTGGGGCAGCCCCGGCCCCAACGGACAGGGCCAGGTAGGGGACCACCACAGGCTGAGGAGAAGGAGGCGTCGCCCTCGCTGGAGCTTGACTCCCGGAGGGCTTCCTGGCGGGATTCGGACGCGACTGCTTGCGAGGCCAGATCAGGCCCACGGGGTGACCCTGCAGACGTGCGGAGCCTGAAGCGAGTTCGCCGGGCATTTTCCAACCAATTCTCACCAGCGTTCTGCCCAAACCGATCCTGATCCCGGTTTCGGCAGAACGCTCGTGAGAATTGGCTGGCTTTGGGCAGCCCTGCGAACTGCCCTGCTCCCCGTGGCCGAGGGCCCTTTCTTGCTCAGGGCCTGTCGCGGCCTCTGGGAAAATGCACCGAGACAACGCGGCCCACCCGGGGGCCCCTGCGCAGGGGAGCATTCCCAGAGCAGAGTTGAGGAACGGGTTGCATCCGCCTTCGACTTTCAGGCGGCTGGGCACCCAAGGGAGGGGCTGACCTAAGTTGGGGAATGAAAGTTTCTCTCCCTCTGAGGTTTGTCCGAAACGCCAAAAGGCCTGGTTTGTGCCGGGGTGGGAGGGGGAGTCGCGGCGGGAGACTCAGTGTACCCAAGTTGCAGGCCCCTAGGGACAGGACCCTGGAAACGGAAGGATGAGGAAGCAGGCGAGGGTTCATGTCCGGGACTCGGGGCAGGCCCAGCCCCAACGGACAGGGCCAGGTAGTGATACATCACAGGCTGAGGAGCAGGAGGCATCACCTTCGCTGGATCCTACCTCCCGGAGGGCTTCCTGCGGGGTTGGGACACGGCTACTCGCGAGGCCGGGCCAGTCTCACAGGGCGGCCCTGCAGACGTGCGGCACCCTAAGGAGTTCGTTGGGCGTTTTCCAGCCAATTCTCATGAGCATTCTGCCCAAACAGGGTTTGGTTTCGACAGAACGCTCGTGAGAATTGGCCAGCGTTGGGCAGCCCTGCGGATCTCCCTGCTCCCCGTGGCCAAGGGCCCTTTCTCGCTCGGGGCCTGTCGTGGCCACCCAGAAAACGCTCTGAGACGACGCGGCCCACCTGGGGGCCCCGACACAGGGGAGCATTCCCGGAGCAGAGTTGAGGGACGGGTTGCGGCAGGTCATCCGCCTCCAACTTTTCGGGCGGCTTGGGTGCCCAAGGGTTGGGCTGACCTCAGTTGGGGAACGAAGGTTTCTCTCCCTCTGAGGCTTGTCCAATGCACCGAAAGGCACGGTTTGTGCCGGCATTGCAGGGGGAGTCGTGGTGCGTAACTGAGGGTTCCCCAGTTGGAGGCCCCAAAGGACAGGACCCTGGAAATGGAAAGCTGAGGAAGCAGGTGAGGGTTCGTGTCCGGGGCACGGGGTAGCCCCGGACCCAACGGACAGGGCCAGGTAGGGGACAACCACAGCCTGAGGAGCAGGAGGCGTCGCCCTCGTTGGAGCCTGACTCCCGGAGGGCTTCCTGGCGGGGTTCGGAAGCGACCGATCGCGAAGCCAGGCCAGGCCCACGAGTCGGCCCACGAGTCGCAGTCGTGTGGCGCCCGAAACGAGTTCGCCGGGCATTTTCTGGCCAATTCTCATGACCGTTCTGCCCAAACTGGGATCGGTTTGGGCCTAACGCTCGTGACAATCGGCCGGTGTTGGGTCGCCTTGGGAACCGCCCTGGTCCCCATGGCCGAGGGCCCTTTCTCACTTGGGGCCTCTTGCGGCCACCCTGAAATCGCGCTGAGACTCGTGGCCCACCCGGGGGCCCCGGCGCAGAAAAGCATTCCTGGAGCAAAGATGAGGGACGGGTTGTGGCCCGGCGTCCGCCCCCGAATTTTTGGGCGGCTGGGGCGCCTAAGGGTGGGGCTGACCTCAGTTGGGGAATGAAGGTTTCTCTCCCTCTGAGGCTTGTCTGAAGCGCAGAAAGGCATGGTTTGCACCGGGGTCGGAGGAGGAGTTGTGGCGTGGGACTCAGGTTTCCCCAGTTGGAGGCCCCGAGGGACAGGACCCTGGAAACGGAAGGCTGAGGAAGCAGGCGAGGGTTCGTGTCCGGGTCTTGTGGCAGGCCCGGCCCCAGCGGACAGGGCCAGGTAGGGGACCACCACAGGCTGAGGAGCAGGAGACATCGCCCTCGCTTGGGCTTGGCTCCCGGAGGGCTTCCTCACGGGGTTCGGACGTTACTGTTCATGAGGCCAGGCCATGTCCAGGAGGCAGCCCTGCAGACATGCGGCACCCGAAGCGAGTTCGCCGGATGTTTTCCGGCCAATTCTCACGAGTGTTCTGCCCAAACGGGGATCTGTTTGGGCAGAACGCTCGTGAGAATTAGCTGGCTTTGGGCAGCCCTGAGGACCACCCTGCTCCCCATAGCCAAGAGCACTTTCTTGTTCGGGGCCTGTCTCGGCCACCCGGAAAACGCAACGAGATGACTTGGCCCAATGGGGCCCTAGCGCAGGGGAGCGTTCCTGGAGTAGAGGTGAGGGACGGGTTGTGGCTGGTCATCTGCCTACGACTTTTCGGAGGGCCCAAGGGTGGGGCTGACCTCAGTTGGGGAACGAAATTTTCTATCCCTCTTAGGCTTGTCCGATGGGCCAAAAGGCACGGTTTGTGCCTGGGTGGGAAGGGGAGGTGTGCCGCGGGACTCAGGTTTCCCAGTTGGAGGCCCCGAGGGACAGGACCCTGGAAACCGAAGGCTGAGGAAGCAGGCTAGAGTTCATGTCCGGGGTTAGGGGCAGACGCAGTGCCAATGGACAGGGCCAGGTAGTGGAACATCACAGGCTGAGGAGCAGGAGGCGTCGCCTTCGCTGGATCCTGACTCCTGGAGGTCTTCCTGGTGGGGTTAGGACGCGACCACTCGCTAGGCTGGGCCAGGCACACGGGGCGGCCCTGCAGACGTTCGGCTCCTGAAGCGAGTTCGAAGCGCGTTTTCTGGCCAATTCTCACGAGCGTTCTGCCCAAACCGGGATCGGTTTGGGCAGAACGCTCGTGAGAATTGACCGGTGTTGGGCAGCCCTGCAGACCGTCCTGCTCCCCGTGGCCGAGGGCCCTTTCTCGCTCGGGGCCTGTCGCGGCCACCCGGAAAACGCGCCGAGATGACTCGGCCCACCTGATGGACCCAGTGCAGGGGAGCGTTCCCGGAGAAGAGTTGAGGGACGTGTTGAGGCCCGGCATCCACCTCCAACTTTGCGCGCGGGCGGGACGCCCAAGAATGGGGCTGACCTCAGTTGCGGAATGAATGTTTCTCTCCTTCTGAGGCTTCTCTGAAGCGACGAAAGGCACGGTTTGTGCCGGGGTGGGAGGGGGAGTCATGCCACGGGAGGCTCTGAGGGACAGGATCCTGAAAATGGAAGGCTTAGAAAGCAGGTGAGGGTTCATGTCCGGGGCTCGGGGCTGGCCCGGCCCCAACGGACAGGGCCAGGTAGGGGACCACCACAGGCTGAGGAGCAGGAGGCTTCGCCCTCGCTGGAGCCTGACTCCCGGAGGGCTTCCTTGCGGGGTTCGGACACGACCGCTAATAAGCCGGGCCAGCCCAGGGGTGGTCCTACAGACGTGCGGTGCCCGAAGGGAGTTCGCCGGGCGTTTTCGGGCCAATTCTGACGAGCATTCTGCCCAAACCGGCATCGGTTTGGGCAGAACGCTCATGAGAATTGCCCGGCGTTAGGCAGCCCTGTGGACCACCCTGCTCCCCGTGCCCAAGGGCCCTTTCTCGCTCGAGGCCTGTCGCAGCCACCCGGAAAACGCGCTGAGATGAAGCGGTCCACCTGGGGGCCCCGGTGCAGGGGAGCGTTCCCAGAGAGGAGTTGAGGGACGGGTTGCGGCCGGGCATCTGCCTCCGACTTTTTGGGCGGCTGGGGCACCCAAGGGTGGGGCTGACCTCGGTTGGGGAACGAAGGTGTCTCTCCCTCTGAGGCTTATCCGAAGCGCTGAAAGACACGGTTTGCGCTGGGGTGGGACGGGGAGTCGTTGCGTGGGACTCAGAGTTCCCCAGTTGGAGGCCCCGATGGAGAGGACCCTGGAAACGGAAGGCTGAGGATGCAGTCGGGAGGGTTCGTGTCCAGGGCTTGGGGTAGGCCTGGCCCCAACGGACAGAGACAGGTAGGGGAACACCACAGGCTGTGGAGCAGGAGGTGTCCCCCTCGCTGGAGCCTGACTCCCGGAGGGCTTCCTGGTGGGGTTTGGACGAGACCGCCCGCGAGGCTGGGCCAGGCCCAGGGGGCAGCCCTGCAGAAGTGTGGCTCCTGAAACGAGTTCGACGGGCGATTTCCGGCCAATTCTCACAAGCCTTCTGCCCAAACCAGGATCGGTTTGGGCAGAAGGCTCGTGAGAATTGGCTGGCGTTGGGCAGGTCTGCGGACCACCCTGCTTCCCGTGGCCGAGGGCCCTTTCTCGATCGGGGCCTGCCTCGTCCACCTGGAAAAGGCACCAAGACGACACGGCCCACCCATGAGCCCCAGCTCAGGGGAGCCTTCTCAGAGCAGAGTTGAGGGACTGGTTGCGTCCGGGCGTCAGCCTCCAACTTTTCGGGCGGCTCGGACGCCCAAGAATGGGGCTGACCTCAGTTGGGGAATGAACTTTTCTCTCCCTCTGAGGTTTCTCCAAAGGGCCGATAGGCACGGTGTGTGCCGGGGTGAGAGAGGGAGTGGTGCCTCGGGAATGAGTGTTCCCCAGTTGGAAAACCTGAGGGACAGGAACCTGAAAACGGTAGGCTGAGATAGCAGGCGAGGGTTGGTGTCCAGGGCTCGGGGCTGACCCGGCCCCAATGGACAGGGCCTGGTAGGGGACCACCACAGTCTGATGAGCAGGAGGCGTCGCCCTCGCTGGAGCCTGACTCCCGGAGGGCTTCCTGGCGGGGATCGGACACGACTGCTCACGAGGCCGGGCCAGGCACAGCGGGGTGGCCCTGCAGAAGTGAGGTGCCCGAAGCGAGTCCGCCAGGTGTTTTCCGGCCAATTCTCCTGAGCGTTCTGCCCAAACTGCGATAGGTTTGGGCAGAACGCAGCAAACACTTGGCCGGCGTTGTGCAGCGCTGCGGACCGCCATGCTCCCCGTGGCCGAGGGACCTTTCTCGCTCGAGGCCTGTAGCGGCCACCCAGAAAAAGCACAGAGATGACGAGGCACCCCCGGGGGCCCCGGCGCAGGGGAGCGTTCCCAGAGTAGAGTTGAGGGACGGGTTTCGGCCGGTCATCCGCCCCCGACGTTTCAGGGGGCTGAGGCACCCAAGGGTGGGGCTGAACTCAGTTGGGGAACGAATGTTTCTCTCCCTCTGAGGCTTGTCCATAGCTCCAAAAGGCACTCTTTCCACCGGGGCGGGAGGGGGAGTCGGGGGGCTGGGACTCAGGCTTCCACAGTTGGAGGCCCTGAGGGACAGGACCCTGGAAACGGAAGGCTGAGGAAGCAGGCGAGGGTTCGTGTCCTGGGCCTGGGGCAGGCCCGGCCCCAACCGACAGGGCCAGGTAGGGGACCACCACAGGCTGAGGAGCAGGAGGCTTCGCCCTCGCTGGAGCCTGACTCCCGGAGGGCTTTCTGGCGGGGTTCGGATGCGATCGCTCGAGAGGCCGGGCCAGGCCCAGGGGGTGGCCATGCATATGTATGGTGCCCGAAGAGAGTTTGCCAGGCATTTACTGGCTAATTCCCACGAGCTTACTGCCCAAACCGAGATCGGTTTTGGCAGAAGGTTCATGAGAATTGGCCAGTATAGGAGAGGCCTGCGGAGAGGCCTGCAGACCGGCCTGCACCCGTGGTCGAGGGTGCTTTCTCCCTCGAGGCCTGTCACGGCCACCGGGAAAACGTGCCGAGACGACGCGGGCCACCCGGGGCCCAGGCGCAGGGGAGCGTTCCCAGAGAGGAGTTGAAGGACGGGTTGCGACCGCGCGTCTGTCTCCAAATTTTAGGGCGGCTGGGGCGCCCAACGGTGGGGCTGACCTCGGTTGGGAAACCAAGGTTTCTCTCCCTTTGAGGCTTGTCCGAAGCACCGAAAGAGATGGATTGCGCTGGGGTGGGACGGGGAGTCATGGCGCGGGACTCAGGGTTCCCCAGATGGAGGCCCTGAGGGACTGGGCCATGGAAACTGAAGGCTGAGGAAGCAGTCGTGGGTTCATGTCCGGAGCTCGGGGTAGGCCCGCCCCAACGGACAGAGACAGGTAGGGGAACACCACAGGCTGAGGAGCAGGAGGCGTAGCCTTCGCTGGAGGCTGACTCCCGTATGGCTTCCTGGCGGGGTCTGGACGCGACCGCTCGGGAGGCTGGGCCAGGCCCAGGGGGCAGCCCTGCAGAAGTGCAGCGCCCGAAGTGAGATCGACGGGCGTTTTCCGGCCAATTCTCACGAGCATTCTGCCAAAACCGGTATCAGTTTATGCAGAACGCACGTGAGAATTGGCCGGCGTTGGGCAGCCCTGCGGTCCGCCTTGCTCCCCGTGGCCGAGGGCCCTTTCTCGCTCGGGACCTGTCGCGGCCACCCGGAAAACGCGCCGAGACGACACGGCCCAACCGGAGGTCCCAGCAAAGGGGAGCTTTCCTGGAGCAGAGTTGAGGAAAGGGTTGGGGCCGGGAGTCGGCCACCACTTATTCGGGCTGCTGGGGGCTCCAAGGGTGGGGTTGAACTCTGTTGGTGAACAAATATTTCGCTCCTTCTGAGGCTTGTCCATGGCGCCAAAAGGCATGTTTTGCGCCGGGGTGGGAGGGGGAGTCGTGGTGTGGGACTCAGCGTTCCCAAGGTGGAGGCCCCAAGGGACAGGACCCTGGAAACGGAAGGCTGAGGGAGCAGGCGTGGGTGTGTGTCCGGGGCTTGGTGTAGGCCAGGCCCCAGTGGACAGAGCCAAGTAGGGGACAACCAAAGGCTGAGGAGCAGGAGGCGTCACCCTCGCTGGAGCCTGACTGCCAGGTGGCTTTCTGGTGGGGTTCGGACGTGAAGGCTCACGAGGCCGGGCCACGCCCTGGGGGCTGCCCTGCAGACGTGCGGCGCCCGAAGCGAGTTCGCCGGGCGTTTTCCCGGCTATTTCTCACGAGCGTTCTGCCCAAACCGGCATCAGTTTTGGCAGAACGCTCGTGAGAATTGGCCGGCGTTGGGCAGCCCTGCGGACTGCCCTACTCTCCGTGGCCGAGGGCCCTTTCTCGCTCAGGGCCTGTCGCTACCACCAGGAAAATGCGCCCAGACGATGCGGCCCAACCGGGGGTCCCGGCGCAAGGGAGCATTCCCGGAGCAGAGTTGACCCACGGGTTGCTGCTGGGTGTCCGCCTCCACCTATTCGTGGGGCTGGGGAACCCAAGGGTGGGGATGACCTCATTTGGGGAACGAAAGTTTCTCTCCCTCTGAGGCTTCTGCGGAGCGCCGAAAGTCACAGTTTAGCCAGTGTGGGAGGGGGAGTCGTGGCGCAGGACTCAGGGTTCACCAGGTGGAGGCCCCGAGGGACAGGACCCTGGAAACGGAAGGCTGAGGGAGCAGGCAAGGGTTCGTGTCCAGGGCTCGGGGCAGGCCCAGCCCCAGCGGACAGGGACAGGTAGGGGACCACCACAGGCTGAGGAGCAGGAGGCCTCGCCCTCGCTGGAGCCTGACTCCCGGAGGGATTCCTGGCGGGTTCCAGACGCGACGGTTCGCAATGCCGGGCCAGGCCCAGGGGGCTGCCCTGCAGACATGTGGTGCCTGAAGAGAATCCGCCAAGCATACTTTTTCTGATTTTGTATGTACATGTAGTGATCAAAGATTTGGGAGCTGACAGCATTTATCAGCATATAAAATGAAAAAAAATAAATATACATTAATTTAAATTAAATACATTTAATTTAATTTAAAATTTAAAATTTAAATTAAAATTTAAAATCAAAAATTTAAATTAAGTACATTTAAAAAATATGTAATTTTAAAAAGGGATCTAAAAAGGGATGAAGCAGACAAAATGCAAGACAATGGACAACAATTGAGGGGATCAGTCATTTCATGAAATGTCAATGGTTTCTATACTCTAAAGAAAAGGTTAAATTGGTTAGATTGCATCAACACCCACATCCACACATAATGATGTGCTGCTTCTACGAGATACAGAGTCAGCTCACCAAGGCAGAAACAAAATTTGGTAGTATTGAACACCTAAAATTGAACAACTCTTCTACCAACCCACAACGGGACGTCCTAGCGTGTATAAGAAGTAATGGAGGAAACACTGAAGGTATAACAACTGGAAAAAAAGGAGTGAAATTTGTATACAAAGATATTCCAAGGGAATGTCCAAAGTATTCAAATCAGGAAGTGAATTACTCAGCGTCATCGGATATAAGTTAAAAATTCAGGAAAATTCACTGGACTTCTGTGACATACGAACAAAGGTTGAAAATCCTATTGATGAGAGCACCAAAACGAGGACTTCATCTCTCCAAAGACTTTATACAGTCTCTACCCAGCCAGTCTCCACCTAGAAAACCATCCAAGTAGACTAAGGGGAATTTAGGATCTAAATCAATGGGATGTCCAATATGTGAAGATGTTACCTGTGTTAATAGAACAGGTTCATCGATTGGCTGATCGGTATTGTAAAGTGTCAATGGACCCCACCTTGATGGAGAGATCCAATGCAATCCCAGTTCCCTATCTAGCAAGTGCCTGTGTACATGGATAAGCCCATTCTTCTATTTCCATGGAAATGAAAAGGACTAGTCATTCCCCGGCAAATGTGAAGAAAGAAGCAAGAGCAAGAGTGAGGGAGAAAGAGAGTGAGAGGAGAATCTGATGGGATCGGATTTCTTACAAAAGGACTCCTGAAATGACCAGAGAAAACAGACAAACAGAAAAGGGCAGACTTTGACAAAACGGTGCTCAACGACGTGAATATCCACACGGAGCATGAGAGCCTAAAACGCTATTGCAGACTGATGTAGGCGAAATCCTAAAGAGGACATCAGAAGTTTTCTGGAAGATACAATAGGAAAACATTTTTAGGATCTGGGGGAGGTGGCAGAGATGAGTGGAACAGGACACCAAAAACGGGAAGCACAAGAAAGGTTGGGAAGTTGGACTCTACTCATTCAAAGTTTAAAAACAAAAAGTCTTGCCCACCAAATGACAAGACTAAAACGATGAAAGGCTCTATGGAGATACCAGCTAAGGAACTGTATCCAAATCTAGATAGGATAACTAGGCATCAAGAAAGAAAGGTAGGTAACTTAAAACCCATGAAAATCCTGGAACAGAAATATCCCAAGGAGAAAACCATCAGCCAATAAACACATGAAAAGATTCCTGAAGTCCTCAGTGATCACAAAAGAGCAAAGGAAAACACAATGTGTTGGTGTGAACACAGAGAAGGCAGACCCAAAAAAGTGTGGCTTAAGCCAACGGATTGAAGAGGGAAAAACGGATTGAATCATGGAATGGGGCACCTGGGTGGCTTCCTTGGGAAGCATCTGCTTTCTGCTGGGGACCTGATGCCAGGGTCTTGGGATCAAGCCCTGCCTGGGGCTCTCTGCTCAGCAGGAAGCCTGCTTCTCCCTCTCCCACTTGCCCTGCTTGCCCTCCCTCTCAACTTGGGGGCTCCCGCTCTCACTGTCTCTCTTTCTGTCAAATCCGTCAATCAATCAACCAATTCCTTCAATTCAATAAGGAAAAATAAAATGTTGACGCATGGGGTCCTAATGAACGACAAGAATATTGAGGGCTGTTTTATTATTATTTTTTTAAGATTTTATTTCTTCCATTGACAGACAGAGATGAGAAGTAGGTAGAGAGGCTTGGAAAGAGAGAGAGGGGAAAACAGGCTCCCTGCTAAGCAAAGAGCCAGATGCAGGGCTGGATCTGCAGGCTGGTGCCTCGCCACATCCACCGTGAAAACCTGCAGCAGCTCCAAGAGTCCCGTGGGGATCTCCCTGCACATCCTGCCTGGCCCTCTCTCCTCGGGGCGGCCGCCTGGGCACCGCCCTGGCCTCCTCCCTGGACCAATCTGTGGCCACGGCCCCCCAAGCGAGCCGGCTCAGACAGCGCTGGAGGCGCTACTTGCTGCTAGGGCTGTGGCTCCTGGGGCTCAGCTGCTCCCTGTGGTGGCTGAGGGAGCCCGGCCCTGGGAGGGCGGGCAGCATCTCAGGCTCCTCCCGCTCGCCCTCGGGCCGCTCGCTTCTCTCCCCACCCCTCCCACTCTCAACCATTGTTCAGTTCTCTGAAGGGTTTTCCTTGTTTGTTTTAGGGAAAGAGCGCACGGGAGTGGGGGAGGTGGGAAGGGCAGGACCAAGAGAGAGTCCTAGTGGACTCTGCCCTGAGCCCAGAGCTTGCCTCAGGGCTCAATCTCAAGAGCCTGAGATCCCCACCTGAGCCAGATCCAAGAGTTGGGCACTTCACTGAGGGTGCCGCCCACGTGCCCCTCAGCTGTTGTTGACCCATTTCTGGAGACGGGCGCCTGGGTGGCTCCCTTGGTTGAGCGACTGCCTTGGGCTCAGGTCATGACCCCGGACGGGACTTGCAGGATCTCATCCCGCCTCGGGCTCCCAGCATCCTGGGCAGTCTGCTTCTCCCTCTGATCTTCTCCTCTCTCATGCTCTCTCTCACTCATTCTCTCTCAAATCAAGAAAGAAAATCTTTCCAAAAAATTTCTTGAGCCTTGTTTTATGGGCTTGAATGTGGTTGATCTCAATGAGTTTTCTCATCGGAATGCAGACACCTTGAGGATGGCCATGCTTTGTTGGATCCTTTGTTGGTCGGAAATGTCTTCTTTCTCTGTTCATGGATCGGGTGTCTTCCTATTGTCTCTTGTCAAGACCTAGGAAAATCAGCCTTTTAGGATGCGTTTGGGTACGGTCTAGCCCTTTGCATCATTTTTCTCTTCACAAAATCTAGACTATCCTCTGCATCCTTCTATGTATAGTTGATTTTTCACGGACATATTTCGGTCTTTTCTTGAAATAGAATTTTAGTCGTTCATTCTGAAGGTCATTGTGGAAATGTGGAAGTTGAAGTCTACTACCTCGCTCATCATGTTTCCTTTTTCCCGTCTATTCCTTCTTCCCTTTTGAACTGCCTTCCTGTCGATGACCTGAGTCGTTGGGAGGCTGCTCTCTGCCTTCTATGATTGGCTGTCACGTGGGCAGTGAGATATTAGTAGGTAATTCTGACTCTTTCTACAGTTGTTCTCCCACTCGTTGAGGGAATCTGTAGAGTAAGCTTTCTTTGAGGGATCATTTCATCCTGCTCCTAACTCATGATCCTTACCGGGTCTCTACTGAATATTCTGACTTAGCCAAAAGAACACTTCCCTCTGGCTGGTTGGGACACCAACGACCTCTAGCCTTGTATGAGCCTTGGCAACCATCTGGTTCAGTCGCCTTGACTCTTTGTTAGAACCTGGGGCATTTTCTTAGACACACACTGTTTCCTATTGAGCAAGGACTCAAGAGGACTCCAGTGTGTATTTCCAAGAGCTTGTTTTCTACTTGACTTCCTTCTTTCGGGAACCCATGGCCTTTTCATCACTCCAGCCTCCCTGAATTCCAATCTCTCTTTCCTCACACGAGGGAGACTCCCATCTTTTCCTTGGAATCTCCTTCCTACCCCCACCATCCAGAACTACTCCAGGTGAAAAGCCGAGTGAATCCTGGGGCTCAGGTTTTTTTGTTTGTTTGGTTGGTTGGTTGGTTGTTTTCCTTTTCACAGGGTTCACAAATGTGCGTTCCTTTTCCGTGTTTTAAAGAGTTAGATATATAGATATATATATAGATATAGATATATCTATATATACTGATAGATTTTTTTTTTTTCATTTCCAATTCCCCATGGGATTCTGGTTGGTTTCTTTTCCTCTAACAAGGTTTGTATTAGTTTTCTAGGGGTGCTATTAGAAGATACCACAAGTCTAGTGGCTGAAACAACAGAAGTGAATACTGTCTCAGTTCTAGAGGCTAAAATGTTGGTAGGCCATGCCCCTTTTGTAGGTAGTAAGGAAGGATCTGGTCCAGGCCTCTCTCCCAGCTTGAAGGATTGCCCTGGCTTTGGACTTCTTCACATGGCCTTCTCCCTAAGTGCATATCTGTGTATCCCCAGTTTCCCTTCCTAGAAGGACACAAGTCCTCCTGAATTAGGGGCCCAGTCTATTCAAATATGACCTTATCCTAGCTAGTGACATCCCAAGGGACCCTATTTCCAAATAAGGTCACGCTCCCAGGTGCTGGGGTTTAGGACTGGGATAGTTTATATGCATACACACACACACACACACACACACACATGCACACACACACACACACATATATATGTGTTTGTATATATATGTATATATATGTATATTTTATTTTTATTTTTATTTTTGCCTATTAAAACATTTTTATTCAGAATCTCAATCTTCTTTCCTTTCATTAGATGGTTATTCAAATGCTCTTGGTGCCTCCTGAACAATTCGACCACCTCTACCTCCTCAATTTCCATGAAAGTTATTGTTACTTATACCACCATATACCACATATAGCACTTATCACAGCAAGTGCTCTCCTTAATACCCATAACCCATTTAACCCAACCATCATCCACCACCCTCCCTGAATAACCCCAGTTTGTTCTCTGTAGTTAAGAGACTCTTATGGTGTTCTTTCCTCTGTGTTTTATTTTTCTTTCCCCCATTTTCCACATATGAGTGATATCATATGGTATTTGTCTTTCTCTGACTGGTTTGTTTTGCTCAGCTTAATACACTGTAACTCCATCCACATCCTGCAAATGGCAAGATTTCATTGTTTTTAATGGCTGATATATATATATATCTGATATATATATATATATGATATATATATATACATATATATATGTGTGTGTGTCTGTGTGTATACATATGTGTGTGTATACACATCTTATGTATATATGTGTGTATATATATACACACACATCACATCTTCTTTATCCATTTATCAATTGATGGACATTTGTGTTCTTTCCATAATTTGGCTATTGTTGATAATCCTGCTATAAACATCAGGGTGCATGTATGCCTTTAAATAAATATTTTTGTGTCCTTTGTGTAAATACCTAGTATTGCAAATGCTGGGCAGTTCTATTTTTAACTTTTTGAGGAACCTCCATACTGATTTCAGAATGGCTACATTTAGAATTTATTTATTTATTTGACAGAGATATAGAGAGTGTAAGTAGGCAGAGAGGCAGGCAGAGGGAAAGGAAGAAGCAGGCTCTCCATTGAGCAGGGAGCCTGATGCAGGACTTGATCCCAGGACCCTGGGATCATCACCTGAACTGAATGTGGCCACTTAACCAACTGAGACACCCAGGTACCCCAGAGTGGCTACATTAAAAGCAGAACTTTGAAAGAAATTTCTACCTTTAAATGCCTATAATATAAAAGAAAAATTTATTAGCTTCTTAGCAACAAAAGAGTAAGTTAAACCCAAACAAATAAAAAGAAAGGGCAGGTGAGTAGGAAATCAATGAAAGAAGAAGACAAAATTAAAAAAAAATAAAATAAAGCTAAGTTAATTATTTAAGTAGAGTAATGATATTAATAAATCCTTGCAAAGGTGATGAAACAGAAAATAGAAAAGTAAGAGGAGGTAGAGGATAGGAAAGATGATGGAGACAAATTAACAATATCAGAAATGAAAAATCCTATAAGAATCAAAAGCTTAATAATGAAATATTATGAACAAGTTTATGCAATGGTTAAATTCCTTGAAAACCACAACTGAAATACAAGTTGACACAGAAGAAATAGAAAACATTGACAGCCCTGTATTTGTTAAAGAAATGAAATTTATAATTTAAAATTTACTCACAAAAAAACTTCCAGGCCCAGAAGCCTTCACAAGAATTTTATCAAACATTTAAGGAAGAAATAATACAAATCTTGCCCAGATTGTCTCCGAAGCCATAAGAGGACAGATTCATTTTTAACTTGTTTTATGAAACTGGCAGTAACTTGATACAATCATTATGAAAAAGATATAACCACAAAATAAAATTACAGAGCAAAAATCAATTGTATTTCTAGATATGAAACATCAGTCATGAAAATAACTTTTATTAGGGTGCCTGGGTGGCTCAGGAGGTTGAGCATCTGATTTCCCCTCAGGTCATGATCCCAAAGTCCTGGCATCAAGCCCTGCTTCAGGCTCCCTTGTCTCTCTCCTTCTGACCCTCCTGCTGCTCATGCTCTCTCTGTCTCACTCACTCTCAAATAAAAGTGAAATCTTTTTTGAAGGTCCAATTGTTAAATAAATAAATAAATAAATAAATAAATGAGTTTATTGCCTTCTGCGGGGGGGGGGATTAAGGAAACAAAGAAAGAAAAGAACTTTTATTTTTATTTATTTTTTAAAAGATTATTTATTTATTTGACAGGCAGATATCACAAGTAGGCAGAGAGGCAGGCAGAGAGAGAGGAGGAATCAGGCTCCCCACTGAGCAGAGAGCCTGATGCAGGACTCGAGATCATGACCTGAGCTGAAGGCAGAGGCTTAACCCACTGAGCCACCCAGGCGCCCCAAAAAGAACTTTTATTAATAACAAGTTATACTTAGTTGAAAGTCAGTGTTACTTATAGGAGAAAATCATCTCGTATTGATGAATTCAGCTCAGTGGAATGTTTTCTCTTCTTATTCTATGGACTGTCTCCTCAAGGACTGGTTTTGGTGGGAAAATGTGGCAGAAGTTGACTAGGCACCGGTAAGTTGAAATGTGTATGCTTACTTGTAATAAATTGAATGTAAGAATGATTATAGTGGTATCCTAAATGGTGATATTAAAAGACTTATTTTGGACTGGGTTTATAAAATATTGGATTGTAATTTCTAGTCTTTCTATGTGACTATTTTATTCATCGTTGGCTCACTCTTTACTAAAATAGGGTAACACTCAAAATAACAAAAAGTAAATTTTCTGTGAAGGATTGGAGAATTTTAAGGATTGCAGAAAACTTGAACTAAATGCAGCCTGACCATGTCCCTTTTAAAAAAGAAGGAACTTATTTTTTAGAGAAGTTTTAAGTTCATAGAAAAGTTAAGCAGGAAGTATAGAGTTCTCATATTCTCCCTGCCCCCATACATGCATAGTCTCCCCCATTATCAACATCTCTGTCAGGAGTGGTATATTTTGTTACAATTGATGAATTTACAGTAACCCGTCATTGTCACCTGAAGTTCATAGTTCACATTAGGATCTGCTCTTAATGTAGTACATTTTATAGATTTGGACAAATATAATATGTATCCACTATTATAGTGTTTTTACTGCCCTAAAAATTCTGTATTCTGCCTGATCATCTATCCTTCCCTCGAACCTCTGGCAACCACTGATCTTTTTATTATCTCCATAGTTTTGCTTTTACAGGATGTAATATAATTTGAATCATATAGTATGTAGTCTTTTCAGATTGGCGTATTTCAGTTAATAATATGCATTTAAGATTCTTGAAAAGGCTTGATAGCTCATTTCACATTGAATAATATGTCATTGTCTGAATGTACTACAGGTATCCGTTCACCAACTGAAGAACATCTTGGTTGCTTCGAAGTTTTAGCTGTTATGAATAAAGATGTTATAATCATCTATGTGCATGTTATTTTTTGATGTAAGTTTTCACCTCCTTTGGGTAAATACCAAGAAATGTGATTGCTAGATTATATGGTAAGAGTATGAGACCCTGAATAGCTAGAGGGATGTTGAAAAAGAAAATCAAAGCTAGGGGCATGCCTATGCCTGACTTCAAGCTAGATTACAAAGCTGTGATCTTCAGGAGAGCATGGTAATGGCACAAAAACAGACACATACATCAATGTAATAGAATAGAGAGCCCAAAATTGGACCCTGAAGTCTATGGTCACCAATCTTCGACAAAGCAGGAAAGAATATTCAATGAAAAAAGAACAGTTTCTTAAATAAATGATGCTGGGAATATCAGACAGCCACATACAGAAGAATGAAACTGGACCATTCTCTTTCACCATACACAAAGGTAAACTCAAAATGGATGAAAGACATCAAAGTGAGATAGGAATCCATCAAAATCCTAGAGGAGAACACAGGCAGCAACCTCTGTGACTTTGGCCACAGCAACTTCTTGCTAAGGATATCTCCAAAGGTAAGGGAAACAAGAGCAAAGATGAACTATTGAGACTTCATCAAGATAAAAAGCTTCTGTACAGCAAAGGAAACAGTCAGAAAACCAAAAGGCAACCTACAGAATGGGAGAAGACATTTTCAAATGACATACTAGATAAAGGGCTAGTTTCCAAGATCTGTAAAACCTACCAGACTCAACACCCCAAAACCAAATAATCCAGTCAAGAAATGGACATAAGACATGAACAGAGATGTCTCCAAAGAAGACTTACAAATGGCCAACAGACACATGAGGAATGCTCAACATCAATTGTCATCAGGGAAATACAAATCAAAACCACACTATGGAGTATTATGCGTCCATCAGAAAGGATGAATACCCAACTTTTGTAGCAACATGGACGGGACTGGAAGAGATTATGCTGAGTGAAATAAGTCAAGCAGAGAGAGTCAATTATCATATGGTTTCACTTATTTGTGGAGCATAACAAATAGCATGGAGGACATGGGGAGTTAGGAGAAGGCAGTTGGGGGAAATTGGAAGGGGAGGTGAACAATGAGAGACTATGGACTCTGAAAAACAATCTGAAGGGTTTGAAGAGGTGGGGGAGTGGGAGGTTGGGGGAACCAGGTGGTGGGTATTAGAGAGGGCATGGACTGCATGGAGCACTGGGTGTGGTACAAAAACAATGAATACTGTTATGCTGAAAATAAATTTTAAAAAATGAAAAAAAAAAAACAAAAAACCATAATGGGATACCACCTTACACCAGTTTGAATGGCTAAAATGAACAAGACAGGAAACAACAAATGTTGGCAAGGTTGTGGAAAAAAGGTAACCCTCTTACACTTTTGGAGGGAATGCAACCTGGTGCAGCCATTCTGGAAAACAGTATGGAGGTTCCTCAAGAAGTTAAAAATAGAGCTATCCTACAACTCAGCAATTGCACTACTGGGTGTTTACGCCAATTATATAGATGTAGTGAAATGGAGGGGCACCTGCTTCCTAATGTTCATAGCAGCAATTTCCACAATAGCCAAACTGTGGAAGGAGCCAAAATGTCCTTCAACAAATGAATGGACAAAGATGTGATATATATATATATATCATCTTGGTTCTTTCCACAGTTTGGCGACCATGGCCATTGCTGCTAT
>NW_019154131.1:843328-844865 GCF_002288905.1 Enhydra lutris kenyoni | reverse complement strand
ACAGTGTAAAAGGATTCCCCTTTCTCCACATCCTCTCCAACACATGTATATATATATATATGAATATATATATATATTCACATATATATATATATATATATATATATGAATACTACTCAGCTGTCAGAAAGAATGAATACCTACCATTTACATCAATGTGAATGGAACTGGAAGATATTATGCTAAGGGAAATAACTCAATCAGAAAAAGACAATAGTCATATGTTTTCACTCATATGTGGAATATAAGAAACAGTGCAGAAGATAAAATGGGAAAGGAGGGAAAACTAGATAGGAAGAAATAAGAAAGGGAGAAAAACCTTGAGAGGCTCTTAACTCTAGGAAACAAAGTTGTTGGGTTGCTGAAGGGGACATGGGTGCAGAGATCAGGTAATTTGGTGATGGGCATTAGGGAGGGCACATGATGTGATGAGCATTGAGGGATATACATAACTAATGAATTACTGAACACTATGTCTGAAACTAATGATGTAATTTATATTTGCTAATTGAATTCAAATAAAAGAAAAAAAACTCTGATAAATGAAATCAATGGAGAATTAAATAAATGTTAATGGATAGAAATACTCAATATTGTCCAGATGTCTTTTTTTCTTTAACTTGATCTATATATTCTGTGCAATCAAAATCCCAGGCTTATTTAAGAAATTTATTCTAAAGTTTATATGGAGGGGAAAAATATCAACACAACACTGAAGAAGAAGAACAAAGCTGGAGAACTAACACTACCTGACTTTAAGACTTAGCATAAAGTTATAATAATTAATACAAAACAGTATTAGTGAAAGAAAAGACATATGAATGGAACAGAACAGATGATTCACATAAAGATAGTGACTTTGACAATAGAGCAAAGACAATAAAATGGAAGACAGATCATTTTTCCAACAAGTGGTACTGGAACAACTGGACATGCACATATGGGGGAAAAAAAAACCAAACCAAACCAAACCAAACCAAACCAAACCAAACCAAACAAAACCAAACAAAACAAAACCAGACCTTAACTATTTTTTTTTTTTTTAGTATATTGGAATATTTTTTATTTTTTTATTTCTTTTCAGCGTACAGTATTCATTGTTTTTGCACCACACACAGTGCTCTATGCAATCCGTGCCCTCCCTAATACCAACCACCTGGTACTCCCAACCTCCCATCCCATGCCCCTTCAAAACCCTCAGGTTGTTTTTCAGAGTCCGTAGTCTCTCATGTTTCACATCCCCTTCCAATTTCCGTCAACTCCCTTCTCCTCTCCATCTTCCCTTGTCCTCCATGTTATTTGTTATGTTCCACAAATAAGTGAAACCATATGATAATTGACTCTCTGCTTGACTTATTTCATTCAGCATAATCTCTTCCAGTCCCATTCACATTACTACAAAAGATGGGTATTCATCCTTTCTGATGGAGGCATAATACTCCATAGTGTTTATGGACCACATCTTCTTTATCCATTCATCCATTGAAGGGCATCTTGGTTCTTTCCACAGTTTGGCGACCATGGCCATTGCTGCTAT
>NW_019154131.1:840973-843318 GCF_002288905.1 Enhydra lutris kenyoni | reverse complement strand
GCGATTCACAGACCTGTACCCCTGGGGATAAAAATATATGTTTATAAAAAAATAAAATTAAAAAAAAAGTAAAACAATGTGTCTTCATAAGTCCTTGTGCAACTTTGACTCTATAACTAACTGTGTTATTGATCAAATGTGGTTTCCTTTTACTAAGAAAGAAAGGATTTTTAAAAATCTCATATAACTTATTGGTGATCAAGTACTTTGAAGAGAATAACAATTTGATTTAAAAAAAAAAAGCTAGAGTAACTTGGGAACATATGGATTACATTTATCTCCAAATGCATAAACTTTTAAAGAAGTTATAAGGGAAATTTCTGGCAAAAATGTCCCTTGATTTGAAGCATGAAATGTCTCAAAAAAGATAAAAAGGTGGGTAGCAGGATAATTTAATATACAGAGTCTACAAGAGATTGAATTGCTTTCTTATTCAAAAATGTCTAGGACTATTCTAAAAATATACAGCCAACTCCTGGAATGACTGCCCTGTGCTCAAAACTTAATCGTGAGTGAAATTTGTGGATTGGCCCAAGGGGCAGCCAGTTGCACAACTGCACAAATATCACCCTGAATAATACAGGATTTCTGACATGTAACTTGGAAAAGCTTCTTCTAGTGGCTAGCGGAGTGAACACGGCGCTTGTGTGTATGCGTGCACATAAAACACCTTCTAGCAACATGCTTTAGGAAATGGAGCAAATCTATGCCAATGATGCATTCTCTAATCACTTTCTATGATGCAGCTGCATGAATTTCACTTACATCTGCAAGGTTAGTCGCTTTTTTTTTTCTTTTACCCAGTTAGCATGTCTAATAACCTTCCTGAGTGGTGGGGGTGCACACCTGTGCAATTGGAAGGGGAGGAGGGTGAAACTAAAGCACTCTCATCCTCACAAGTAGGGACAGTGGCATTGTCTGTGGACTTCCTCTCCTCTCTGCTCTACTCTCAGTCACTAGACACCAGGGAGGAGTGATTTCAGGGTTTCTGAAGGAATACCCAGACAACTTCTGGAAACGTACTCACAGCAGGACGATTACAGGTGTTCTGTGACTCTTCATGGAACCAGCGTGTCCCCCCTTCTCTCTTCTGTTTCCTCCTAGGCCAGAGAAAGACACTGAGAAGTTCCAGGGATGGTGGGAGGAGAGAAGTATTCAGAAAACAAAGCAGAAGTAAGGCAGTAAGATGGCGGCACAGTGGCCGGGGCTCCTCGAGCCTGATGGGTCTGTGATTACAGTCTGGAGAACCAAGGAGTTGGGGCTGGCTCCACACATGGGGCCTCCTGGCTTTGCTTCCCCATAATTTCCAAAGCACTGTACCCAGGGCTGACTCTAAACTTCAAGGAATTGCTCTTGTGGACTTAAAAACTGAAGCTGAGGCTGAAGCTGAGTGGTGCTCAGAATGTCCCAAGGCATCATCTCTTGACAATGAGGTGAGCCAGCTGCCTCCCCTCTGTGCTGGCTCCTCTGAGAGCCTCAGCTTCCCGAGGGCCCAAGATGTGCAAAGTGCGGGCTTACTGACCATGAGGAGTACGCTGAGCTTTGCCCACACTCCCACAGAAACCTCTCACATGCAAGTTTTTCATTTGGGTGAGTGTTTCTTTTGTTAGTAAGGACAATTCCACCTTCTTGGATGGTAACAATACTATTACATTTTCTGACAATGCCAGGCATTCATCACTTTCTGTTGCTTGTGTCCTGATTAAACATTCTTTCCCTAGAATGCTGTAGGGTTTTGGATCTCATAACACAGTTTTGGAATTTACAAAACATCTGTCTCCTTTTCTCAGCCAGAAAATACAGAGAGGCTGATTTTTTCTTTGGCCCCATGAAAGAACTAACATTACAGCCTTTGATGCATAGGCAAGAGGAACACATAATTTGATGGCCCCACCCACAGATCTAGATTGCTCTTCCTCCCAGCTTCCCCTCCAGTGTCACTGACAGCGTGTGCAAATCCTGGCTCAGGAACCTCATAGGCAAATCCTAGAGCTTCCTGGCAACTGTATCAGCAGCAGGATCACCAAGAGCACCTGGCAGTTGGCCCACCCATCCCAAACACTCTAGGGCCTGTGGACATGTGTATGGCCACTGAATTCGTTGGCCCTGAGCTTAGGCACCACCTAGACCACTGTGTCAAGGCTGAGTTTCTCCATTTTCCCTGGTGTTCAGCCACAGAAACACCTGCAGAGAATAGGCTTTTGGCCTCAGAAAGCCCTGTCTTCCAGTTTCCTACAAAGGGCAAAGCTGGAAGGACCACACGATTCCTTGCTATGAGACTCTAGACACATCTGCCAGCCTGCTACTTCTCCACCCTATTCTCTCTCAATGGGTCTCAAAGATTT
>NW_019154131.1:833205-840750 GCF_002288905.1 Enhydra lutris kenyoni | reverse complement strand
GATGGGGCTTACTTGCACATTGGAAAACATTTTAATAATATAATAATTACACTTGTGATTTATGTAGCATCCACCAGAAGTGAGGGAATGACCTAAGTGCTTTACATATATTACTCAAATCTGTACAATAATTTTGTAAGTTAGATGCTATGCTTATTTTGTAAAAGAGATATGCAGCTTTAAATAACTTCAAGCATTTTGCTTTAAAATGTTGGGACTTCATAGCATAGTTCAGCTTTATGAAAAATTTCTCTTCACAATGACTGAGTGAGGGCTATATTTGTGTGTGTGCGTGTATGTATACAGATGTACAGAATATACATATCTTATCAGATAGAGGGAATCAGGAGATAGATTGCATTGGTCAGAGAGTGTCTCTGGAGAAAAATTATCCAGTGAACTTTGTACAGTAATTCCTGAAACAATTTTAAGGCCTGATGTAGTGCAGCTATAAAAGGGAAGCCTGTCATGTATCAACTAGGACAATTTTTGTAGGCTAAAATTTTTCTCTTCCTAAAGACAAAATTTAACATATTTGACTTTGTCTTTCTTTTGCAATTTGATAAACTATTTCTTGGACGTTATGTATAGAAGTGAGCGTGCTACCTAAACTTATTTCAATGTGTTGTCAAAAGACTAATTAAAAGTAGAAATATGCACCAGAGTGCTGACATTGTTGGAGTAGCTGGTCTCTCTACACACATGGTTAGGCCAACCCTCTTCAACAGGAAATGATTCAAAGGCAGCAATAGTTACAGCTTTTGCTTTTGTCCTGTTTTGTTTCTAATCTCCTCAATACCATGGATGGTGTAGAGTAAATTGCAGTGATGTTTACAAATATTACATCTCTCTGGCCAACTTATGGGATCACAGAGAAAAGCTGCTCCCTACATGAATGTCCCTGGCAGTGTTGCTGGCTACTGGCATTTGTATTCTGTGTTGGGGTAGATGTCAACAAAAGCATAGCTTTTTCCCAGCCTTGATGCTTACATCTACCTATATTGCATCCCAGCCTGCATCTACCTATACTTGGGATTATTATACTTCGTAGGTGACCTAAAAGAGAAAGCAATGTGTCTGGATTGTACTTTATGCCCTGGAATGAGGTTTTGTTGCCAACAGCCAGTCAAACACAACCCTCTGTGGGTCTCCATCCAAATGCTAACTTCCTTATCCACATCGTCCTGATTCATGACGCTACCCTCCCTCCTGCTTAGAACTTCTCAACGACACCTGAACTCTGTATGGCCAATGGCAATCACAAGACACCAAACAAATCAGAAGCTGTCCAACCTTAACATAATCTGTAGACCTAAAACCACAGTATGGAAGTCAGCAGGAATCTTTTGATCATTTCTTCTACCCCCACCTTTTTTTTGTGGGGGGAGGGAGTAAAGTAGGAAACCAGTCATAACTAAATTGGAAAGAAGTGACACATATAGGCTTTTAAGGCACTTTCAGGCCTTCATGTGACTTTTCAGGAAGAGCCAACCAGGAAGGCCAATTGAGACCTAAACATCTGTGGGATAGGATCTGTATGGGCCAAGGGATCCAACGTGATGGAAAAGGAACAGGAAAGAAGTAAGCCCTGCCATACTGAAATNGTGATGGAAAAGGAACAGGAAAGAAGTAAGCCCTGCCATACTGAAATAAGACACTCCTCAGAAGAGAGCGGAATGTGCTACCTTAGAAAAATGAGACAAGCGTGGATGCAAGTAAAGTCTTGGATACGGTGATCTTAATGAAAACATCTACCTACACAAGAATACACAAGGAGTTCACCCTAGAACAGTTACAGGGAGTAAATAGACTTCCAGCACATCATCAGTAATATCTTTCTAAAAGTCTAATTGTTATTTATCCTGAATTCCTGCCACAGTGCTAGTGTAGAGACAGGTAGGAGCACGCATGTGCTTATTTATCTCTTGAATGATAGTCAAAGTTAAAGGATCCGGGAAGTATCTTTAATTTTACCTTCTTGGATGTTCCCTTGTACTATTTTTCATAGAAGAGTGAACCCTAAGATATTTTTTCCTTTGTTTACCACACAAGCTTCCTTGGATGACAAAAGAACTATTTTTCATCTTCTTGCCCCCTAAATCATAATCCACTGATGGGTTACTCAGGTCAATCCCCTTGTCCTCTCTTCCTCTGCCAATGGGACTCTCCTTTATCAGGACCTTAGAAGGACAAATCTTCTCTCCCTCATTGAGTGATAATCACAAAACACCAAGAAAATCACTAGTCGTCAAGTACATAAATTGTTGAAAGGGAGCCTGACAAAATGTTAAGAAGAAATTAAGCCTCCACAAGGCCAACTGCAGTTGGCAATTTAGAATGACACATGGTGAGCAGTAGCTGTCACTTCCCTGGAGCAGGAACTATCGAGAATATCTCAGAAATGCTACCAAAAGCCTGGAGACAGTGACTGTTAAGGCTTACTACTTCAAATAGGATGTACTCCAGGTTTGATCATCAAATCTTACCTACATTTATTCACTCAAAAGGCCATTCACTGAAAGTACAATTTGGATCTTTTCTTGCCAGTGATGCCAGCATGATCAGGCCCCACTGAAAGATCAGAGAATGGAGTAATTATCATCAAAGCTGACCAAGGTTGTACATGCCTCAGGGTTATTTTTTAACTTAATGGAAAAGTTTTGTCTTAATTTTGTTAAAAAAATAATTTTAAGCCTCAATAGTTAAGTCATGTATACATTTTGTAACTTCTCTCAGGAAATTTCTCATAATAGCTATATTTTAAGACTGTTACATGTAATATGACATCATGCAAAATAAACCAAAACAGATTTTCTGAACATCCTACACATGACAACAAACGCCAAGATAAGACTTGTGTCCAACATGGGCTCTGCTTCAAACATTTGGCTGGAGGAGCAAAGAAATTATAATGGAAGGAAAAAAAAGCTGGAATTATTTTTACATAAAACAGAGAGCAGTTACTGAAGTCCCCATTTTTTTGTTTTTGTTTTGTTTTGTTTTGTTTTGTTTTGCCTTTAGCAGGGCTGGGTTTTCAGAACATTTTTTTTTTTTTGGTCACATTTGTCTGTATTTTAGATACAGGATGTAAGACAGCCAAAAGCTACATTCCTTACTCACACGAAATCTCATGGTGAGCAATAACAGAAGTCATGGTATAAAAAAAAAAAAAAAACAAGCCCTTTCTCACAATGAGGTCCGTCATTCATTTTGAGTCTATTTTCATGTACAGTATAATGAAATGGTCCAATTTCATTTTTCTGCATGTGGCTGTCCAGTATTCCCAACACCATTTATTGAAGAGACTGTCTTTTTTCCATTGGACATTCTTTCTTGCTTTGTCAAAGATTAGTTGACCATAGAGTTGAGGGTCTATTTCTGGGCTCTCTATTCTGTTCCATTGATCTATGTGTCTGTTTTTGTGCCAGTACCATACTGTCTTGATGATGACAGCTTTGTAATAGAGCTTGAAGTCTGGAATTGTGATGCCACCAAATTTGGCTTTCTTTTTCAATATTCCTTTGACTATTCGAGGTCTTTTCTGGTTCCATATAAATTTTAAGATTATTTGTTCCATTTATTTGAAAAAATGGATGGGATTTTGACAGGGATTGTATTAAATGTGTAGATTGCTTTGGGTAGCATAGACATTGTCACAATATTTGTTCTTCCAATCCAGGAGCATGGAATATTTTTCATTTCTTTGTGTCTTCCTCAATTTCTTTCATGAGTACTTTATAGTTTTCTGAGTATAGATTCTTTGTCTCTTTGGTTAGGTTTATTCCTAGGTATCTCATGGTTTTGGAAAGGAATCCATCAAAATCCTTGAGGAGAACATAGGCAGCAACCTCTTTGACCTGAGCTGCAGCAACTTCTTCCTAGGAACATTGCCAAAGGCAACGGAAGCAAGGGCAAAAATGAACTATTGGGATTTCATCAAGATCAAAGCTTTTGCACAGCAAAGGAAACAGTTAACAAAACCAAAAGACAACTGACAGAATGGGAGAAGATATTTGCAAATGACATATCAGACAAAGGGCTAGTATCCAAAATCTATAAAGAGCTTAGCAACTCAACACCCAAAGAACAAATAATCCACTCAAGAAATGGGCAGAAGACATGAACAGACATTTCTGCAAAGAAGACATCCAGATTGCCAACACACACAAGATAAAATGCTCCACATCACTTGGCATCAGGGAAATACAAATCAAAACCACAATGAGATACCTCCTCACACCAGTCAGAATGGGTAAAATTAACCAATCAGGAAATGACAGATGCTGGCGAGGATGCAGAGAAAGGGGAATCCTCCTACAATGTTGGTGGGAATGCAAGCTGGTGCAGCCACTCTGGAAAACAGCATGGAGGTTCCTCAAAAAGTTAAAAATAGAGCTACGCTCTGACCCAGCAATTGCACTATTGGGTATTTACCCTAAAGATACAAACGTAGTGATCTGCAGGGGCATGTGCACCCAAATGTTTATAGCAGCAATGTCCACAATAGCCAAACTATGGAAAGAACCTAGATGTCCATCAACAGATTAATGGATTACACACACACACACACAGACACAAACACACACACACACACACACACACACACACACACACACAGGAATACTATGCAGCCATCAAAAGAAAAGAAATCTTGCCATTTGTGATGACATGGAGGGAACTAGAGGGTATTATGCTTAGGGAAATAAATCAATCGGAGAAAGACAACTATCATATGAGCTCCCTTTTATGAGGAAGTGGAGATGCAACATGGAGGGTTTGGGGGGTAGGAAAAGAGTAAATGAAACAAAAGATGGGATAGGGAGGGAGACAAATCATCAGGGCCTCTTAATCTCACAAAATAAACTGAGGGATGCTGGGGGGAAGGGTGTCGGGAGAGAGTGGTGGGGTTATGGGCATTGGGGAGAGCATGTGTTATGGTGAGTGCTCTGATTTTTTTTTAATTAAAAAAAAACAAGCCCATGACCCTCAAAACCATGGATTTTAATTATTTCACACAAGTAGAACATGGCAAAAATGTATGCTGCTCTCTTGGTGAGACAATGGCATAGGGCATGAAAAGCATTCTTTCCATATGAGAAGAGTGTGAAATGTAAATTTCCCAGTTACATTTTCTCCTAATCCTGGGTGAGAATGGTGGGGTGGTAGATATCTTTAGACGTGAGATTTCCAGGTGTGAGAGAGAAATGCTGAATCTTCCATAGTCCCCATTTGACTCCTGGCTTCACCAACTTAGACCTGTATTCCTACCTACAGAGGAATGCTGTGAAAAAGTTGATAACTAGGATTGCTTTTATTCTAAATTCAGGGAGTGTAAGATTCTTTCAGAACTTCCTCATGAATTCTGTGGGTGTGTGACAAGCTTTTTCTCATTAAAAGAAGTGCAATTTTAATCCATTCCCTGTATTGCTTGCCTAAAGGCATTAACCTCTGTACCATGATTTTTTTTTTTTCAGGACTCGATCCCAGGACCCTGAGATCATGACCTGAGCTGAAGGCAGCAGATTAACCCACTGAGCCACCCAGGCGCCCCTGTACCATGATTCTTAACATTTCTCCACTGCAACTTACACACCGCAGATGCTTAGTCTGGTGATGCCATCCAGCATCACCTTCCAGACTCTTTTTATGAAGCCAGCATTTCCCTGATCCCCAAACCAGGCAAAGGCCACACCAAAAAGGGGAATTTCAGACCAATATCCCTGATGAATATGGGTACTAAGATTCTCAACAAGATCCTAGCAAACAGGATCCAACAGCACATTAAAAAGGTTATCCACCATGACCAGGTGGGATTCATCCCTGGGTTACAAGGATGGTTAACATTCGCAAATCAATCAATGTGATAGAACAAATCAATAAGAGAAGAGAGAAGAAACACATGGTCCTCTCAATTGATGCAGAAAAAGCATTAGACAAAATCCAGCATCCGTTCCTGATTAAAACGCTTCAAAGTATAGGGATAGAGGGAACATTCCTGAACCTCATAAAATCTATCTATGAAAGACCCACAGCAAATATCATCCTCAATGGGAAAAAGCTTGCAGCCTTTCTGTTGAGATCAGGAACACAACAAGGATGCCCACTCTCACCGCTCTTGTTCAACATAGCATTAGAAGTCCTAGCAACAGCAATCAGACAACAAAGAGAAATAAAAGGTATCCAAATTAGCAATGAAGAAGTCAAACTCTCTCTCTTCACAGATGACATGATTCTTTATCTGGAATACCCAAAAGACTCCACCCCCAACCTACTAGAACTCATACAGTAATTCAGTAACGTGACAGGATACAAAGTCAATGTACAGATATTAGTGGCTTTCTTATACACTAACAATGAAAATACAGAAAGGGAAATTCGAGAATCGATTCCATTTACTATAGTACCAAGAACCATAAGATACCTGGGAATAAACCTAACCAAAGAGGTAAAGGATCTGTACTTGAGGAATTTCAGAGCACTCATGAAAGAAATCAAAGAAGACACAAAAAGATGGAAGACCATTCCATGCTCATGGATCAGAAGAATAAACATTGTTAAAATGTCTATACTGCCTAGAGCAATCTATAGTTTTAATGCCTTTCCGATCAAAATTCCACCGGTATTTTTCAAAGAGGTGGAGCAAATAATCCTAAAATTGTATGGAATCAGAAGAGACCCCGAATCGCTAAGGAAATGTTGAAAAACAAAAATAAAACTGGCGGCATCACATTACCTGACTTCAAGCTTTACTACAAAGCTGTGATCACCAAGACAGCATGGTACTGGCATAAAAACAGACACATAGACCAGTGGAACAGAGTAGAGAGCCCAGATATGGACCCTCAACTCTATGGGCAAATAATCTTTGACAAAACAGGAAATAATATACAGTGGAAAAAAAGACAGTCTCTTCAATAAATGGTACTGGGAAAACTGGACAGCTATATGCAGAAGAATGAAACTCGACCATTCTCTTACACTGTACACAAAGATAAACTCAAAATGGATAAAAGACCTGAAGTAAGACTGGAATCCATCAGAACCTTAGAGGAGAACATAGGCAGTAACCTCTTCGATATCAGCCACAGCAACTTCTTTCAAGATATGTCTCCAAAGGCAAAGGAAACAAAATCAAAAATGAAGTTTTGGGACTTCATCAAGATCAAAAGCTTCTGCAGAGCAAAGGAAACAGCCAAGAAAACAAAGAGGCAACCCATGGAATGGGAGAAGATATTTGCAAATGACAGTATAGACAAAAGGTTGATATCCAGGTTCTATAAAGAACTCCTGAAACTCAACACACACAAAACAAATAATCATATCAAAAGATGGGCAGAAGATATGAACAGACATTTCTCTAATGAAGACATACTAATGGCTATCAGACACATGAAAAAATGTTCATCATCACTAGCCATCAGGGAGATTCAAATTAAAACCACATTGAGATACCACCTTACACCAGTTAGAATGGCCAAAATTAGCAAGACAGGAAATAACATGTGTTGGAGAGGATGTGGAGAAAGGGGAATCCTTTTACACTGT
>NW_019154131.1:824383-831375 GCF_002288905.1 Enhydra lutris kenyoni | reverse complement strand
GATTTCATGCATGAGATTGCCACTTCACTGTGTATTTATCAAACATGGTCCAGCTTGTTTTTAATCAAGGTGTTGGGAGAAGTAAGTTAAAGGGCTCATAAACCTACCCATAAGAGGCAGGATGATGTTTCCAATTGTCACATTAAACTAGAGAATTCGAGCTTTCCTCCGTGACAGCTATGTTCATTACATTTTGTGCCATGTCCCCAGCTCAATGGAATTTGAAGTTGATGGTTCAGATCAAAATCTTTTAAAAGAGAAACCTGGTTTTCATGTGTGCTTATTTGTATTAGAAAGAATGTAATCACCACAAACTGCCCAGAACAGATTCCTGGTGATTTTTGAGATACTTGAGGATGTAAGACTGTGTTTTCACTTATGCTTGATAGAAAGGTATGACTTTGGAAATGAGAGTAGAATTTATGTAATGCATAGTACAGTGCTTTGCCAATGGTGGGGGCTCAGTAAATATTCAAAGAAGAAAGGAATTGCCATAATAAAAGATTTTGCTTAATGTGACTGTGGCTTGCATAACTGTGCTCTGCAAGGGATTTGGGACCACAGAGGTATCACCTAGACAAGGCCTCCTTCCCCACACTTCCCAACACACATACATGCCCTTCAACCACAACTTCACTTTTATATATTTTATATATAGGGGCTCTGAGTGAGATTTCCTTTAAAGGAAATAAAGATTCCATGACTTAAAACTTTTGAAAATGATATTCTTACAATAATTAAATTTGGTCCCCTGAAAAGGGACAAAGAACATTTAAAAAATTCTAAGGGATTGTGACTCCAGAAAATGCACTAACTTGATTAAGAAGGCTTTAAAGTAATATTTTCAGGACAGAGAGGAAAAGAAAATATTATGGCAGGCAATAAGAATAATATATTAAAAGAAGATTATACTGCAGATTCATAGTAACAGAAAATAATAAATGATAATTTTATCTAATTTTTATAAGCTACCCATTGAATAAATGTTTTAAACAGTTAAAATTAAAATTTAGATTCTAACAAGTAAATATGGACTTACGTAATGCTCACATTTTGTAATAGGCATTCGTGGGGTAGGAATGCAGAATGAGAGAAAATCATTTTTAGACAGAAACAGATCTACTAATAGGGGAATATTTAATAGTACTGTATACCAAATGCTATTCTCAAGAAAAATCTCTGATCTTGAGAATGGGGATTCATTTACAGAGTACCTTATAAAAGTGTACCAGATGGAAGCCTTGATCAATGCCCTTTTTGGGGTGGTTAGAAGGAAGGTAATAATACATTTAAATTAGTAGGCAGAAGAAGCCTGGGAAGAGGATAAATTCTACAATGGGAGATGTTCAATAAAGGTGAAAAACAGATGTAAATAACCATATTAAGATTAGCTTGGCCTATGGGAAAGAATTTGGAACAAGACATATAACCAACCGCAATGTAAGCTGGGATCATAAATAAAATTGAATACAGAATGGAAGAAGAACTATCTTAGTGAAGGCTAAGCCAACTGGGGGATTGGCTAAGTGACATTAATTGTGGGAATTTAAAGAATAAATCTTGAACAAAGTTTCCATAGTTATATTTTAACTAATAATTATGATGATTTATAATAATGATAAGACAGTTAATGCATCATTTGCAAACTAACTTGTTTTTAATAAGGACATATGATATGTTTTGTCAATTAAAGATTTTTATTTGGAACATGTATATTGCTCTTCATCTTTCAAATACTATAATAAGATACATAGTGATTATGCTATCTTGTGTCCTGAGAAGGTGAGTCATGCTCATCTCCCTCTATGAAAAGTAACAAATAAGGGAAAATAAATGTCACTTCTGCATGATAGTTGTCCTTGAGAGTCTTTAGGCAATATTTATCAAGTGAGTTGAGAAAAAAAAAGGAACAAGGAAATAAATTCCACCCATAACTATGACCCTAGGGTTGTACATCAAGGTGCATTAATGTAATAGACTTGGTCAACAGCCTAAAATATTTGGCTACTGGCAGGAAAGTGAATCACTTTGCCAAAAAGTTTTGCAAAGAGAGAGGAGCAGAATATGGATTCTTTCATATGGTATAGAAGAAGGGGTTTTTAATATGAGCTTGATTAACTTGGGACAGATGCCCCAACCCCAACACACCCATCACTCTTTTTATCTGATAGAAGAAATCCATTCATAAAGCCATTTGGCATAGAGCATGTCTTTCTGAATTGAGTCACTTGACAAATATTTTCAGCCACATAACTAATGTAAAACTTTCCATTAAGGCTCTATGGTCAGCATAATAAATACTGTTTAAAAACTAGGAGACCTTTTGGCTAAAGGGACATTCTGAACAAAAAGATTGGAGAGAGACAACTCTGAAAACGTCCTGTGCTGTAGGAAGTGATTCTGTAGGCTGAAATCAAAAGTAACAAAGCCTTCTAAAGTTTTAAGCAAACCAAAACTTACAGACATTTGGAAATATCACAGAATTTTTTAGACACTTACTTCCTCTTGGATAACCTAAAAATGAAATATGGATTCATAATCCTTATTTTGCTGACTTGCAGGCCTTATGAAAGTTCATCTTCTTGACTTGAGAGCAAAGGACATGATACAATATAAAATCCCACTTGAAGACCTTGGAAACAAATCTACTCTCATCTAGCAAAACCAGTAATGGTAGTTCTGATCCCATTGTTTTGCTATGCCAGACATTTATCAGAGCTTCCAGCATTTGTTGACAAAGAAATGAAAACTCAGAAATGATTGTCAAAAGATGATTTTCACCATCATGTTAGTTCATTCTGCAATGTTTACTTCTTGTTCAAACCAAAAAACTACCTATGCTGTCAATGAAATTCAAAGTTGAACATGATTAAAATTTACATTTTACTTTTATACACGATTTATATTGCTATAACTTTTAAAGCTTTTCACATTAAAGTTAAGAAGAGAGGCCTTTTTTGGGGGAGGGGGTTGTTTTATATTCTGTCTCCATGAAGGAAATGAATATCCGATGCAATAAAGAGACAGTATGAAGTTGTGTGTGTGTCTGTGTGTGTGTGTCCAGAAAAGAAATAGCTTTCATAAGTTTATCAGAGATTCATGATCTTAAAAAGGTCCAAACTACTAATAAAGAATTAGTTAACACTCACGTCCTCAGTTATATTCAACTTTGTGATAAATATTCGGTTGAGCCATATAAAACTGCCAATATATAACCATTTTTAACCTATAAAAACAGCAATATTATAAGACTAATATCTTAGATCAATTGATAGGAAGCATGAAAAACTAAGGAAGAAAAAACCATGTTGTACCCAAAATCAAATTTGAAAGAAATCTGGGCATTCTGAGGTATGGGATAGAAAGTTATTGCAATGAAAGAGAATAAGGATAAATATAAAATCCTATACTGAGCAGGATTAACAACATTTTTCAAGTATAGAATAGCAGAGCTATTTCACCGTGCAGGTGAAACCCCAAGAATATAAATGACAACAGGCTCCACGTAAGATAATGACATGGCAGTGTTACTAACAAATGCTAACACAATCTTAGCATTAGGAGAATCAAAGACGTTCAGCAAGTACTCTCTTCATGCAAGACTTTGTCTCTGGTATCTTTAGATTTACCTTTCTCATTTAGTTCTTGCAATAGTACTTTGAGATAAGTATTAACAGCTCCATTTTACAGGTGATGAAAATGAGCATCAGAAAAGCCACAATTACTGTTCCATACCTAGTATCAGTGATGGAAAATGTAGTAAGTATAATTATTAATAATTTATTAATAGTAATTATTGATATAATTTACCAAGCTTTCTGCAAACAAGGAAGTATGATGAAACACATTACACTATCATTTCATTAAATAATGATATTAATATTGAATAACTCTATTATGTAAATATTAGTTCCATTTTACAAATGAAAAAATTAAGGTTCAGAGATTGTAACTAGTTTGATAAAGTTCTTCAGACTCCAGCACCAGATACAAAAGCAACAGCACAGATAGAGTATTGAACCAGCAGTCATGACTGAAAAAGGTCAAATCCCTTATTTTATATATATCTCCAAATAGTTTTGCTTCTTTGATGAAATTGTGACTGATACACCTGCATAAACTTATCCATGTTTAGGGTTATATAGAACTCTGGGAGATTATATGCCAAAATGTTAAATGGCTATGTCTGAGAAGTAGAGTTTGCTGTGAGTTTTGACTTTTGTTTGCTCATATTCATGCTCTAAACTTTTAACAGTAAACAATGTATGTTTACTTGAGGCCTAATAATTTTTACAATAAAATAATTTTTAATCCTCCTCATTAGTGAGTCCATTTATTTAAAAAGGTAGTATAATTGAACCCATGAATTTGAGTTCAAAAGTGGTATGAAAGTGGTTCAAAAGTGGAAAATGCATGCAAGTTCCCCAGTACTCAGACATGTTGGTAAAGTATGTGGGGAAAGGTGATAAAAGCTAAATTCTGCATTTAAAAAGCCAATTAGGGGAGCCAGAATAGTACTCTGTCTTGTAAGTGCATCAGCCCAGGGGTACTATTTCCTTCTGAAAGCCAGGAGAGGATTCTCCCTGAGTGGGAGGTGGACAGAGATCAAGGGTGCCCATGCTGCTCTGGCAGAGTAAGGTCAGACATCCCAGGAAGCTGGGGATGTGGGGGAGGGGGTGTAGCTGCCTGTAGTGGCTACTTGCCATGGCCAGAAACTAAGCAAGGTGAAAGGCAAGCTCTAGTGACACTTTCCAGGAGGTGAGCCTGAGGGTTGTGCTGGAAAACATAGAAAAGGAAGAAGTAGAAATGGGAGAGAGAGTCTGGTAAGAAGTTCAGACACAAGTAGGAAATAAGATGTGGGCAAGAAATGGGCAAGTGAGCCTTTGGGGGTGAGACAGGAGAAATGGGAAGAAGAGAAGAAGCCAGAAAAGTGGGAGCAACAGAGTGATCCACCTCTCTGATCACACACCCTCTAACCACCTCTTTCCTGAGCTTGTCTCTTTCACCTAATTCATCTCTCACTTTCTGGCATTCCCTTCTCTCTGCCATTTTCTCTCTTGATGTGTTGGATATCAAAATCCCTTTTGTTGGGCACCTGGGTGTCTCAGTTGGTTAAAAAACTTCCTTTGGCTCAAGTCATGATCCTGGAGTATGGGGATCAAGTCCCACATTGGGCTCCCAGGTCCATGGGGAGCCTGCTTCTCCCTGACCTTCTCCTCTCTCATGCTCTCTCTCATTGTCTCTCTCTCAAATAAATAAATAAAATCTTAAAAAAAAAAAAACCCTTTTGTCCTGTGAAACCTAAATAAGACATAAATAGAAAAAGAAAGTGGCTTTGGAAAGAGAGCAAGGGGAGAGGTAAAAAGTTTGTGGAACTCTAGCACATGCCTCTAGTGAATTAAAATTTTGCAAATGAAACTACAAATAAGTTTTATGCATGACACACAGAAACTCAGGCAGGGCTTGGGGCACTCCTGAGTGCTAATTTAATCTATGGCTCCTCATTGGCGTTCCAATTACTATTTGGGCTGAAAGTTAGACATGTTCACAAACATGTGTTTAATAAAAAGAGACCTTTCACTAGAATTGAATCTCTTGACAGAAACATAATCTTAGCATGTGTAAATATATATATGTATACATGTGTATCTGTATTTGGAGGTTTTAAAAATAAGGTTATAATTGAGGACAGGGATCAGGCAACTACAGCCCAAAGGTCAAATCCAGTATTTCCACCCCCCCTTTTTTTTATATATACAATAGTTTATATATATTTTTAACGATTGAAAGAAATATTTAAAAAATTAATAATTGTGGCGCATGAAATCTACATTTCAGGGTCTAAAAATGAAGTTTTATTGGAAGACAGTCACACCACTCTCTCTGTATTATCTATTGCTGCTTTCACTCTGCAATGGTGGAGTTATGTAGTGATAGTGTAAAGTTTTTCCGGAGAGATAAACACAACACCAGGCAAAGTGGGTGCAAGGCAAGATTTATTAAAGGCACTCTCTGGTGAAGTTTCAGGGCTCAGGAGAAGGGGAGCCAGGAAAGTTGTGCCAGGAAGAGGTGGGCACCCTCGGGTGAGGTTCCATGACTCTGGAAAGCAGAGTGGCGGAAGTTGCGCCCAAGGCAGGGAGAAGGGGGCTTTTAAGGGGCCTCAAGGGGAGTTCAGGGGTCTTGTGGCAAGTTTCCCTTATTTGGATATTTCGCCTGCTCGTCGGGGTCCCATTGGTCCACTGGAGTCCAGGGCGGGGGTCTCAGATTCCCGCTTGTCAGGGTCCCATTGGTCCACTGGAGCCCGGGGCGGGGGTCTCAGATTCCTGCTTGGAACTTTGTTCTCCTGTCCGAGCTCAGGTCTGGTGGCGGGAACTTTTGCCATCTTAAGTAGCCCTTTCTGCCAGCCCAACATTCTGACCTTTTGCTTAATATAATGGTGCCAGGGGCGTTGACTCAGTTCTGGCTGCTTCCTGCTGATGGGGGCGTCGTCATAGGGGTAGTCAGAAGTGGGCAGGTGACAGTAGGGCTGGAGGAGGAGTTGACTGACGGACACTCGGGCAAGTACTTGTTGGCGACCCTGCAAGTATCGGAAAAGACAGGGAGCAACTGAGACTAGAAGGAGGATTATGCATACAGGTCCCGCCAGAGGGAGTAGCCAGGTTACCCAGGTGTAGGGGTCCAGGCCCCAGGAGGACGTGTCTCGCCGCAGTGCTTGGACCCGATCCCTGAATTCTTTGATCCTAGCGGTAACTATACCTGATTGGTTAACAAAGTAACAACATTCTTCATTTAAGTATAGGCAGGTCCCCCCTTCAGAAGCCTGGTTGTTTGCGGCTGGGATGACAGTGTCGGCGTGGGCCCTTAAGAGAGCTTGGAGGAGAGTGAGGTAAGGTAGATAGGATAAAAGAGGCGGGGAAATGGCCAGAAGGTTATGATTTATAAGAAAGGGCCGGCCGTATAGTAATTCAAATGGGCTTAAGCCCGAAGGCCCG
>NW_019154131.1:796453-821383 GCF_002288905.1 Enhydra lutris kenyoni | reverse complement strand
GGGCAGCAGCCTGGATGCATTCCCTCTCCTCTGTGGTGAGGGTAGTGGTCTGGACCACATGTAAATCATGCCAGGTGAGGTCATAGGCTTGGGCCAGATATTGGAATTCTTTGATATAGTTAACAGGATTGGCCGAAAAGGAGCCCAAACTTTTCTCAATTTGGGAAAGGTCCTGTAGAGAGAAGGGCGCATGGACTCTAACAACTCCCTCAGCTACAGCAACCTCCCTTAGGGGGCAGACTAACTCAGGGGAGGGTTTCCTAGCCCTAGTTCGGGTGGAGATGGGAGGGGAGGCTGGAGGGGACATGAAGGAAGTTTGGGGGGGGGCCGCATCAGGAGCAACCTCAGGTTTTGGGGGTTGAGGGGATGAGACAGGAGTCAGGGTAGAGGGGTGGAAGAGACCGAGAGGGGGTTGGTTGGAGCAAGGGGGTTAGGGGGCATAGGGAGAGAGGGACCTTGGGGAGGGGGATCGCAGTAAGGAAGAGGAGGAACCGGGGCCCTCTTGTCGGTGGGTGGGTGAAGCTCTCCGGAGGTTCAGAGAGGGGAGAAAAGGAGGAGAGGTCCGGGTCTTTGGGAGCAGTGGGTGGCAGGGGAGGGGGAGGGGTAAACAAGGGCACTGGTTCAGAAATCCTGAACATAAGGGACCTTGGCCCATCTGCCTTGGTGTCTGCTGGGGTTATTTAGGTCCATGAGAATCCGATAATTAAACGTGCATTCCAGAGGCCATCGGGACTGATTTAAGATTGCCCAACAGGCCTAAAACACCCCCGGGATGTTTTAGGGTCGAATTTGGATTGGGAGGTCCCCACGATTCATTGCTGGGCAGCCCGAGGGCTGGAGGAAGGCGTCCCCTCGTCCACCACTGGGTTGCGGAAAAACTGTGTCGACTACCATAGAGGTTAGGACATCTCCCAGCCTCTCGGAGTCAAGGAGGTCACCTGGTGACCGGCGGGGTCCTCCCTGACGCAGCCGCGATTAGGGCAGGGCTTTCCGGAGGGAGGCGCGGAATCGGGGGAAACTCACCACGGCTTCAGAAGTGGCGTTAGGAAAGGCGGGTCCGGTCTGGCTAGGGAAAGGAGAGAGCCTCCCCACTGGGGTGGGGGCTCAATCTCCTTCCCGGTTTCGGCACCAAATGTAAAGTTTTTCCGGCGAGATAAACACAACACCAGGCAAAGTGGGTGCAAGGCAAGATTTATTAAAGGCACTCTCCGGCGAAGTTTCAGGGCTCAGGAGAAGGGGAGCCAGGAAAGTTGCGCTGGGAGGAGGTGGGCACCCTCGGGCGAGGTTCCACGACTCTGGAAAGCAGAGTGGCGGAAGTTGCACCCAAGGCAGGGAGAAGGGGGCTTTTAAGGGGCCTCGAGTGGAGTTCAGGGGTCTTGTGGCAAGTTTCCCTTATTTGGATATTTCGCCTGCTCGTCGGGGTCCCAATGGTCCACTGGAATCCGGGGCAGGGGTCTCAGATTCCCGCTTGTCAGGGTCCCATTGGTCCACAGGAGCCCGGGGCAGGGGTCTCAGATTCCTGCTTGGGCCTTTGTTCTCCTGTCCGAGCTCAGGTCTGATGGTGGGAACTTTTGCCATCTTAAGTAGCCCTTTCTGCCAGCCCAACAGATAGGAGAGATTCTATGGCCCACTGAAAGGGACATATTCACCATCTGGCCCATTGCAGGAGTTCACCAACCCCTGACTTAGGGATTGTTTACTGAGAGAAAGTACTTTTTACCTACATTGATTCTTATGGTCTGAAAGAAATAAGGTACTTCCAAAGGGCCAGGATGTCACTCTTCCCATGCCTCCCCTTAGATTCCCTACTCTTTTCTCTGTTATAGTGTTGCTCCAGAAAAAGTAGTCTATGGGTGTGTTAGTCTAACGTTATTTCTTAAAGGTTTTTTTGACCCATAAACAACAGCACCGAGACTATAACCCTGGTGTTACTATCTCTATTTGGTTAAAAAAAAAAAAAAAGATAAATGAGTTAGTGAATAATAAATGAGTGTAAGAGCCAAATATATTCTATTTTTGCTTTTCATGTTTACACTTATATATCTGAGGACTGACACATCACCAAATCAAAGGAAAACCCCATCTTCTTCAGATAAACACCCTAGGCAGGCACAAAATTAAGTCTTAATTACTTAGCTTATGTATTGTATTTTCTTGAATGACTAGTCTTTTCTAGATATTAAGCAAAACATTATGCCAAGTTAAAATACATAAAAGCTTTCACAAGGACCTTGAGATTGTCATGCTTAGCTCTGGAATAATGCTGATGCTCAAAGCAGGAGGCATGGCCATAAATAAGCTACACTTTCAACCCAGAAAATTTTTGTAGAATTTTCACAACAGAAGATAAATAACTTGGAAAAAATGTTGCTTAACCATGTGATTTTCATGTAGTTTATAAGTGTAGGGAGAAGATTTCAGAAATCACAGAAAAAATGGACACTTATAATGATAGTCTTTTCCAAAGCCTAAGTGAACACTTAGGCAAAAATTCATTTAATGAGTTACACAGGAAATCTTATTAACTCATCATGTAAGTTCAGCTAGAAAAATATGTAAAAAATATTTTTTTCTTTTTTTGAAATGGTAAAGATTCAACACAACTATAGCATCAACTATTTTCTCAGCAGCCTTTATAAAGCATTCTTTTCTATATTCACATCTATTGGGTTTTATGTAGATGTGACCATTTTTTTAAATATTTTTTTATTTTTTATTAACATATAATGTATTATTAGCCCCCATGGTACAGGTCTGTGAATCGCCAGGTTTACACACTTCACAGCACTCACCATAGTACATACCCTCCCCAATGTCCATAACCCAACCCCCTTCTCCCCCCAGCAACCCTCAGTTTGTTTTGTGATATTAAGAGTCATTTATGTTTTGTCTCCCTCCCAATCCCATCTTGTTTCATTTTTTCCTTCCCTACCCCCCAAGCCGCCAACGTTGCCTCTCAAATTCTTCATATCAGGGAGATCATATGATAGTTGTCTTTCTCTGATTTACTTATTTCGCTCAGGATGATACCCTCTAGTTCTATCCACGTTGTCACAAATGGCAAGATTTCTTTTCTTTTGATGGCTGCATAGTATTCCATTGTATATATACACCACATCTTCTTTATCCATTCATCTTTCGATGGACATCTGGTTCTTTCCATAGTTTGCCTATTGTCGACATTGCTGCTATAAACATTCGGGTGCACATGCCTCTTCAGATCACTACATTTGTATCCTTAAGGTAAATACCCAGTAGTGGGATTGCTGGGTCATAGGGTAGCTCTATTTTCAACTTTTTGAGGAACCTCTATGCTGTTTTCCAGAGTGGTTGCACCAGCTTGCATTCCCACCAACAGTGTAGGAGGGTTCCCCTTTCTCCGCGTCCTCGCCAGCATCTGTCATTTCCTGACTTGTCAATTTTAGCCATTCTGACTGTGGTTCAGATTTGTATTTCCCTGATGCCAAGTGATGTGGAGCAATTTTACATGTGTCTGTTGGCCATCTGGATGTCTTCTTTGCAGAAATGTCTGTTCATGTCCTCTGCCCATTTCTTGATTGGATTATTTGTTCTTTGGGTGTTGAGTTTGCTAAGCTCTTTATAGATTTTGGATACTAGCCCTTTATCTGATATGTCTTTTGCAAATATCTTCTCCCATTCTGTCAGTGGTCTTTTGGTTTTGTTGACTGTTTCCTTTGCTGTGCAAAAACTTTTGATCTTGGTGAAATCCCAATAGTTCATTTTTGCCCTTGCTTCCCTTGCCTTTGGTGGTGTTTCTAGGAAGAAGTTGCTGCAGCTGAGGTTGAAGAGGTTGCTGCCTGTGTTCTCCTCAAGGACTTGGATGAATTCCTTTCCCACATTGAGGTCCTTCATCCATTTTGAGTCTATTTTCATGCGTGGTATGAGGAAATGGTCCAGTTTCATTTTTCTGCATGGGGCTGTCCAATTTTACCAACACCATTTGTTGAAGGGAATTCTACCAAGGGAATTCTACCAAACATTTAAAGAAGAATTAATTCATATTTTCTGTCTCCAAAAATAGAAATAGAATGAAAACTTACAAACTCATTTTATGAGGCCAGCATTATCTTGATCCCAAAACCAAAGACCCCATCAAAAAAGAGGATTATAGACCAACATCCTTGATGGACACAGATTACAAAAATTCTCACCAAAATACTAGCCAATAGGATCCAACAGTACATTAAAAGGATTACTCACCACGACCAAGTGGGATTTATTCCAGGAATGCAAGCTTGGTTCAACATCCGCAAACCAAACAATGTGATACAGTAAATTAATAAAAGAAAGTACATGAACCATATGTTACTCTCAATAGATGCTGAAAAGCATTTGACAAAGTACAGCATCCTTTCTTGATCAAAACTCTCCAAAGTGTAGGGATAGAAGGTACGCACCTCAATATCATCAAAGCCATCTATGGAAAGCCCACAGAGAATATTATACTCAATGGAGAAAAACAGAGCTTTTCCACTAAGTTAGGAACATGGCAGGGATGTCCATTATCACCACTGTTATTCAACATAGTACTGGAAGTCCTAGCCTGAGCAATCAGACAACAAAAAGAAATTAAAGGCATCTAAATTGGCAAAGAAGAAGTCAAACTATCACACTTTGCAGATGATATGATACTTTACGTGGAAAACCCAAAAGACTCCTCTCCAAATCTGCTAGAACTTGTACAGGAATTCTGTAAAGTGTCAGGATAGAAAATCAATGTGCAGAAATCAGTTTCATTTCTCTACACCAACAATAAGACAGAAGAAAGAGAAATTAAGGAGGCAATCCCATTTACAAATGCACCCAAAACCACAAGATACCTAGGAATAAACCTAACCAAAGAGGCAAAGAATCTATATTCAGGAAACTATAAAGTACTCAAGAAAGAAATTGAGGAAGGCACAAAGAAATGGAAAAATGTTCCATGCTCATGGATTGAAAGAACAAATATTGTGAAAATGTCTATGCTACCTAAAGCAATCTATACATTTAATGCAATTCCTATCAAAATCCCATTCATTTTTTTTCAAAGAAATGGAACAAATAATCCTAAAATTTATATGGAACCAGAAAAGACCACGAATAGCCAGAGGAATGTTGAAAACAAAAGCCAAAGTTGGAGGCATCACAATTCCGGACTTCAAGCTCTATTACAAAGCTGTCATCATCAAGACAGTATGGTACTGGCACAAAAACAGACACGTAGATCAATGGAACAGAATAGATATCCCAGAAATAGCCCCTCAACTCTGTAGTCAACTAATCTTCAACAAAGCAGGAAAGAATGCCCAATGAAAAAAGACAGCCTCTTCAACAAATGGTGTTGGTAAAATTGGACAGCCCCATGCAGAAAAATGAAATGCTTGTTCTTGCTAAAGAGTTTCTCAGGTCTCTCTTTGGGGTGCAGAAATTCACCTGCTCTCAGCATACTATTTCACTTAACTTCCATCGGTCTCTTGCCTGGGTTTGAGTGCCTTGGTGAGATAGTGGAGACAAGTAACTCTTGGGATTAGCTGTGTGTTTTAAAGTACTTTTGCTAATAATAGTGTAGATAAGCACCTGGTTCAGAGGGGGTTAAATCAAGGGCATGGGGCATTCTTGCTTTGGGTGGCAGAGATCTCAAAGTTGTTACTGAGTTTAAATGTAATGTAAACAGCTGAAAATCAATAATTAAATTTACACTTTTAACTTTGTTAGGAGCTCCGCCCCTCTCTCTGAAAAAATATAAATTAAGTAGCAGAAGTCTGCTGTTGGCAACTGCAGTGAGTATATGGGACATGCAGTCTGGGATTATTTGGTTTAAGAATAAATTGCATGCATGGATTGTTCAACCAATGAGAAAACATTATGAGTCTTCTAGGACATGTTCACTATTAAATAATATAAATATATATCGGATAAAGCCAAAATCTTCTTCTGGGTTTAGGCTTCCTTTGTTGTTCTTTCTCCAGCTCCTTTAGGTGTAGGGTTAGATTGTGTATTTGAGACCTTTCTTGTTTCTTGAGAAAGGCTTGTATTGTTATACTTTTCCTCTCAGGACTGCCTTTGCTGTGTCCCACAGATTTTGAACCGTTGTGTTTTCATTATCATTTGTTCCCATGGATTTTTTTTCAATTCTTCTTTAATTTCCTGGTTGACCCATTCATTCTTTAGAAGGATGGGTTTATTCTCCATTTGGGTTCTTCCCAAATTTCCTGTCATGATAGAGTTCTAGTTTCAGAGCATTGTGTTCTGAAAATATGCAGGGAATGATCCCAATCTTTTGATACTGGTTGAGACCTGATTTGTGACCCAGGATGTGATCTATTCTGGAGAATAGTTCCATGTGCATTAGAGAAGAATGTGTATTCTGTTGCTTTGGGATGGAATGTTCTGAATATATCTGTGATGTCCATCTGGTTCAGTGTGTCATTTAAGACCTTTATTTCCTTGTTGATCTTTTGCTTGGATGATCTGTCCATTTGAGTGAGGGTGTTGTTAAAGTCCCCTACTATCATTGTATTATTGTTGATTTGTTTCTTTGATTTTGCTATTAATTGGTTTATATAGTTGGCTGCTCCCATGTTAGGGGTATAGATATTTAATATTTTTAGATCTTATTGTTGGACAGACCCTTTGAGTATGATATAGTGTCCTTCCTCATCTCTTATTATAGTCTTTGGCTTAAAATCTAATTTGTCTGATAAAGGATTGCCACCCCAGGGCTGCCTGGGTGGCTCAGAGGGTTAAAGCCTCTGCCTTCAGCTCAAGTCATGATCACAGGGTCCTGAGATCGAGCCCCGCATTGGGCTCTTTCCTTGGTGGGGAGCCTGCTTCCTCCTCTCTCTCTCTGCCTGCCTCTCTGCCTACTTGTGACCTCTCTCTGTTGAAAAAAAAAAAAAAAAAGATTGCCACCCCAGCTTTCTTTTGATGTCCATTAACATGGTAAATTGTTTTCTACACCCTCACTTTAAATCTGGAGGTGTCTTTGGGTCTAAAATAAGTTTCTTGTAGACAGCATATTGATGGGTTTTGCTTTTTTATCCATTCTGATACCCTGTGCCTTTTGATTGGGGCATTTAGCCCATGTACATTCAGGGTAACTATTGAGAGATATGAATTTAGTGCCATTGTATTGTCTGTAAAATGACTATTACTGTACATTGTCTCTGTTCCTTTCTGATCTACTAATTTTAGGGTCTCTCTTTGCTTAGAGGACCCCTTTCAATATTTCCTGTGGAGCTGGTTTGGTGTTTACAAATTCTTTTAGTTTTTGTTTGTCCTGAAAGCTTTTTATCTCTCCTTCTATTTTCAATGATAGCCTAGCTGAATATAGTATTCTTGGCTGCATGTTTTTCTCGTTTAGTGCTCTGAATATACCATGCCTGTTTTTCTGGCCTGCCAGGTCTCTGTGAATAAGTCTGCTGCCAATCTAATATTTTTATTATTGTATGTTACAGACGTCTTGTCCCAGCCTGCTTTCAGGATTTTCTCTTTGTCACTAAGACTTGTGAGTTTTAGTATTAGATGACGGGGTGTGGACCTATTCTTATTAATTTTGAGGGGGGTTCTCTGCACCTCCTGGATTCTGATGCTTGTTCCCTTTGCCATGTTATGGAAATTCTCTGCAATAATTCTCTCTAATATACCTCTGCCCCCTTCTCTCTTTCTTCTTCTTCTGGAATCCCAATTATTCTAATGTTGTTTCATCTTCTGGTATCACTTATCTCTTGAATTCTCCCCTCATGGTCCAGTAGTTGTTTGTCTCTCTTTTGCTCAGCTTCTTTATTCTCCATCATTTGGTCTCCTATATCACTAATTCTCTCTTCTGCCTCATTTATCCTAGCAGTTAGAGCCTCCATTTTTTATTGCACCTCATTAATAGCTTTTCTGATTTCAGCTTGGTTAGATTTTAGTTCTTTTATTTCTCCAGAAAGGGTTTTCATTACTCCAGACAGCATTTCTCTAATATCTTCCATGCCTTTTTCGAGCCCAGCTATCACCTTGAGAATTGTCATTCTGAACTCTAGATCTGACATATTGCCAAGGTCTGTATTGATTAGATCCCTAGCCTTTGGTACTGCCTCTTGTTCTTTTTTTGTGGTGAGTTTTTCTGCCTAGTCATTTTATCTGCCTAGTCATTATATAAGAATATATGAAGGAACAAATAAAATACTAAAAGAGTGGCAAAGACCCCCCAAAAATGTGTGTTAATCTAATCAGAAGAGCCCCCAAAACGTGAGGGAAGAAAGAGGGTAAAAAGAAGTTAAAAAAAAAGAAGAAAAAGAAGAAAGAAAAAAATATATATTAGACTGGTGAATAGAACAGAGCCACCCTTTTAATTTTGGGAGTATTTTGGTCTCTTAGATGAAACTGCCTCCCAAAACTTTTAAGAAAAAAAAAAATATATATATATATGGGGTTTTTTTCTTAAAAATTTTGGGAGACAGTTTCATATATATATGCACATATATGTGCATATGTGTGTATACACACACACACACACAAATAAGGATAAACACGATGAAGGGATGGAATATGACTGTAAAATTGAAATTTTTTTTTAAATATTAAAAAGGAGTTGATAAGATAAGTTGGTTGGGAAAAGAAAGAAAAAGAAAATGGAGAGAATTTGCTCAGGGTGGAGACTAAAACAAAGCCCTGTGCTAGATTTAGAATATATTTTGATCTATTAGAAGAAGTTGTATCCCAAAACTTTTTAGAAGAAAAAACCCTATAAGTATACAAAATATAAAGTTAGATACAATGGATAAAATATAACTATAATAATGAAGGTTCAAAAATATTTTTTAAAGAAGGTATTGTTAAGATAAACTAGTTAAAAAAAAACATTAAAAGAGAAAGAGTAAAAGTTAAAAATAATTAGAATAAGAAAAAAAATAAAATTAAAAAAATTAATTAACTTTGGAAGACTAAAGAACCATGGGGAGAAAGCCATGAATTCCATGTTTTGCTTTCCCCTCCTATGGAATTCCGCTTTCTCCTTGATCAGTGTGCTTGGTCTTGACTGGACCTGTTGTAGTGATTCTCAAGAGTCTTTGCCCACGGTGGAATAGCTCTGCCCTTGCCAGGGGCCAGGCTAAGTAATCTGCTTGGGTTCGCTCTTGGGAGCTTTTGTTCTCTGAACACTTTCTGTAGAGCTCTGGAGGACGGGAATAAAAACAGCAGCCTCCCAATCTCCATCCCAGAGGTGCCGAGAGCTTGCATTCCTCAGTGCACCCTCAGAGAAAAGCACTCAATTGCTCCCATCTCCCTGGTCTCTAGCCACACTCTGAGCTCACCAGGCCTGTAACTGAGCGTCTCTGTCTCTGGCATGCAGCCCTGCCTGGGGTCTCCAAAATGAGGCGATCCCTGCCGCTCTTCCTGGAGGGGTGGGGGCGCCCACCTGAGGCAGCAGGGACCACGTGGGCCTCATTGCCAGCCAGGGGCTGTGGGGCCTGCTGCTCCTGCACCTTCAGACTAACCAACAATAAAGCACAAGTCTTGATGTGCTTAAAAAAAAAAATTTAAGAACTCACAGAAATAACAAACTAGCTCTTTCCCCTCTATGACTTCTTCTCTGATAATCCATAGGCAGTTTGTGACACTTACAAATTAAAAACTCAAAAGACAAACAACAACCTAGGTGAAAATACTTCTACCATATATAAAAAAACAAATACTTCTAAGAGATAAGAAAAAAACTATCAAATAACAAGAAAACCACAAACAGCTAAATAGGAAAATAGTTCTAATTGAAAGAAATGAATAAAAAATATAAATGGTTAATAAGCACATGAACAGAAGATAAATTCCACTAATACTTAAGACAATAGTGAGCGGGGCACCTGGGTGGCTCAGTGGTTTAAGCCTCTGCCTTCGGCTCAGGTCATGATCTCAGGGTCCTGGGATCGAGCCCCATATCAGGCTCTCTGCTCAGCAGGGAGCCTGCTTCCCCCTCTCTCTGCCTGCTTCTCTGCCTACTTGTGATCTCTGTCTGTCAAATAAATAAATAAAATTAAAAAAAAAAAGACAATAGTGAGCGATCATGCTTGCCCATTGGATAAAACAAAACATGTGTTCAACCCACCTTCTGGAAACAAAAGTCACAGATAAGCTTCCAAAGACAAATTTTCATCTCCATTTTAACATTGTATTTATGGAAAGCCCCTTGCCATGCAATATTTGTTACATTTTCACCAAAACTTCTTGAGATAGAATTCTCTCTAATTGACAATTAAAAATGAGATGCAGTGAGATTGAATTCCTCAAGGTTAAAACACTGGTTAGAAATGCAAAGCTAAGGACTGTAATTCCACCGCCAACAACAACACTGAGAGATCACAGCTTTAGAGACGTGCTTTCAGTCACTGGTGTGTTTTAGGATGTATGCTGGTGTTTTGTAAAAAACCCAGGGCGGGAAGAGTCAGGAAGCCTAAGATTGAGTCTTATTTCCCCTAACTAGTCCACCACATCACCATGTAATTTTGTTTCCTCATCTGTAAATTGACAGGGTCAGATATGATAACATTGCCAAAGTTCTTTCTGGCTGTCATGGTTGATGTTTCTTTACACCTAGTGACCATGTCACCAAAGGATCTTGTTTGCAACTTAATCAGCCTGACTGTTGAGGTGTTTTCTGAGTGTGTTGTTGTGCCTTTACAATGCCCTGTCCTTAGTGGGATGGGCTTCATCAAGAAATTTCCCGGGGCACCAAATTTCATCCAATAATATTTAATAGGGAGGACACTTTCCTAATTGGAATAGTCATGCTCACTTAGTTGAGATGCCTCTAGATGACTGTGTGGTATTATTTAAAGAACGTGGGGTGACTGAGCACTGGTGAGGCCATGGCCTTCTTCAAAGAATTCTGTTAATCCCATGTCAGTGGAGAAGCCTGGAGGGCAAACTCTTCCCCAGCAAAATCATCTCTCCTAGGTGAGCAAAATCACTTCTCCCAGGAAGATTACTCTTTAGTGCTCTAAGAAAGATCAAGTATTAGAGGGCACTCTTGCTTCCAGGGAGAAGGTACTCATGGATAGCCAGGTCTGGTGTACTGAGTGCTCAATGGAAGTGTGTACCACAGCAGACAAAGTTCTAGGGTGTCTGCCAGAGAGAATTTTATAATCCACATTAAAAGACAAATCCATATAAAGGAAGGAGGCAGGAGCTGAATCTGAGGCCCAATGAATTCTTCATTGTGCACAAACATACACACACGATTTAGCCAGAATTTGAAGGAAAAACACAGGGCCATAGATTCTTCTTTACCAACTCTGTACCCTCAACAGAAGGTGCTGAATGGAACACCTGACTGTTTTTAGCCATCAGTCTCTCTCTTGGATTAAATGGGTCTCTGTTTCCTTGGTTTCTTGAGGTGTTCTAATGAGGTTTGTTGCCTTTGTATTGTGAAAATCTTGACACTTTTTAATATAGTTTAATATAGTTTCAATACAGTTCAATACAGTTTTGATATAAATCTTGACTTTTCCTCCCCTTGGCCTTTATGATAAAATTTTCCTTTCAAGTGGCATTAAGGGAAATTTTATAATAGAGAATTTTATCATTTTAACACCCAAAAGAAAGCATATTTAACTTTTTTCTCACTTTTTTGAATGTACTGTCTTATGAATGGTGAATTGTTTCCTTTCTGGGGAGATTTTGGCTTTATCTGATATATATATTTATATTATTCAATGGCGAACATGTCCTAGAAGACTCATAATGTTTTCTCAGTGGTTGAACAATCCATGCAAGCAATTTATTCCTAATCCAAATAATCCCAGACTGCATGTCCCATATACTTACTGCAGTTGCCAACAGCAGACTTCTGCTACTTAATTTATATTTTTTCAGAGAGAGGGGCGGAGCTCCTAACAAAGTTAAAAGTGTAAGTTTAATTATTGATTTTCAGCTGTTTACATTTAAACTCAGTAACAATTTTGAGATCTCTGCCACCCAAAGGAAGAATGCTCCATGCCCTTGATTTAACCCCCTCTGAACCAGGTGCTTATCTACACTATTTATTAGCAAAAGTACTTTAAAACACACAGCTAATCCCAAGAGTTACTTGTCTCCACTATCTCACCAAGGCACTCAAACCCAGGCAAGAGACCGATGGAAGTTAAGTGAAATAGTATGCTGAGAGCAGGTGAATTTCTGCACCCCAAAGAGAGACGTGAGTGACTCTGTAGCAAGGACAAGCATTTATTTAGAGCTCTTTCTTTTCCCTTCATACTTCTTCATGTCTGACCTGTTCTGAACAATGAATTGACAACTTTCACTACAATAGAACTCAATAATTTGGGATGGAATAAAATATCACTGTCTATGATTTTCATTTTAAAATTGTAGGGGTGCCTTAGTGGCTCAGTTGGCTAGGCAGCTGCCTTTGGCTCAAGTCATGACCTCAGGGTCCTGGAATGAAGTTCCATGTCATACTCCCTGATGCTTCTCCCCCTGCCCCTCCCCACATGCTCATGCTCTCTCTCCCTCTCATGCTCCCTCTCTCGCAAGTAAATAAAATCTTTTAAAAAAATAACTTTTTAATTATTTTGCCCTTCTTATGAAATCCTTTGTTTATAAGACAATGCATGTATATTTCATATAAAGTTTTCATATAAAGTTTAAAATACTTTAAGTGACCTTGGAAGTTTGTCTCAATGTGGAAAGCAGAGCAATTATGCTTTTTTCCATTTGATACTGTTTCCTAGTAGGTACTCAATCAACAACAATTGTTGATCAGATAACTGCTGGAAATGTATTTTATAAAATAACCCGTATAATACTTTCTCAGTATTCTGGTCCATCTAATGGGTGTTAAGCATGCCAGCAATTCAAATATTAAATAACTTGCTTCAGTCCAGAGTTGATGTCTTTCTCTTCAGGGCTCTGTATGATCACATATTTATTCTTCTAAATAAGGTCATCTTGTGACCTATTCAATGTCCAAGAATCTCTACTCACTTAGAAGTTCAGATTTATTGGATCAATTTATAAGGTCAAAGTTGTGCCACCACTTCCCAGCACAAGAATTTCTCCCACTAGAGGCTCAGGTTATGCCTTGGATGCATTCCATGGAAGGGTTTTACATTTAATTCTTGACCTTGAAAAAATATGGGTATGAGAAAGGATTGTGGGTGTATTAATGAGGAAGGCAAAGTTCAGTGAGAGTCTGAAAGCTGATCAAGTTTGCAGAAGCTAATTATTTGTCTGTTATTTTCCTTAGACCTTCGGTTCACAAGATTTACAGTTTTCAGGAGGCACCGAACTCAACTTCTCTGGGCTTACAAGATGGTGTTCGTGTTTATTCCTCCCCGTGTAGTTTTTCTGATGGCAATTTATAAAGCTATGGTGATCTTTTGACCTCAACAGCTGGTGATGTAACAAAGGCGACTTTCAGATTTATAACATATCTAAATATACTTTATAAGACTAGCAAAGTCAAGCAAAGATGCAGAAGTATTTTACCATTAAAAAAATCCAGTAAAATAAAAAAAAAAATCAAATCACATCTAGTCATTCATTTAAATAATTGATTTTCTTTAGAAAAATGCATTAAGATATTGAGACAATGCCAATAAATATCCATATTTATCATTGGCTATGGATGAAATTATGTCCCCCAAAGTAATATGTCAAAGCCCTAATGGCCCATGTGACTGTATTTGGAGATTGGATTTTAAGGAGGTAATGACATCATAATGGTGGAGCCTTAATCAGATGGGAACGATAGGCTTGGAAGAAGATAAAGAGACCTCCTTCTCTCTGTCTTTCTGTGCAAACAGAGGAAAGGCCATGTGAGGATCCAGTAAGAAGATGGCCACCTAAAAATGAGGAAGAGAGGCTTCATCAGAAACAGAACCCTACCAGACCTTGAGCTTAGACATTCCAGTCTCCAGAGCTCCAGGCAAATAAATTTCTACTCTTTAAGTCATATAGTCTGTGGCATTTTGTTATGGCAGCCCAAGCCTTCAGAATAGCTGTCATGTGTAGAATGCTTGGCTGTTGGTAAATCATGACATGGAGCTCTAAAATAATCACGTTATTGGGTGGTCAGAAGGAAGTTCTAACCATGGTATAGCTCTAATTAGCATAAAACATTGTGGGATTAATATTCCAGGAAAATAAACCAAATGTGTCATTTTAAACTAAACAACGGTACTGTCTGTCAATTCACCACAACTGAAGAGGATTTCTTAGGATTCATTTTGCCCAAGATGGAGAGAGCTGCTCCCTCCAGCCTGGAGAATGCTGTGGCAGAGCTGTGCAGATATAACATTGTCAGGACCAACTTTCCTGGATTTGCGGAGGTTGTTCTGCCTTCTTTCACGTGAGTAAACATAGAGACAAACAGAAAACATTACAGAAGTTGGAAATGATTACTAGAAACCAAAGGATATAATTGAGTCATCATCCACAAGCACAGAGAAACTAAAAGGTTAAGTAACTTGCCCACATTGCTCATTCACAGGAAATAGTCAAAATCTGAAACTGAGTTTCTTGACTTCCATCGTCCATGCTCTTACCCATCCACTACACATAACTCCTCTCCCTACATGAAGACTATGACTTAGCATATAAAATGTGTGCCACAGATTCCATGGCCTAACAAAATGCTTTGTAATATCATATAATGGATGCATGTTACTCAATGGAAAACTACCTGAAATATGAGATAATTTTTAACACATTTCAAACAGCTGCATATTATAGTGTGACTGTTTTCCTTCCTTTATAAATTATCTGGGAGGTGGACCAGTAAAATGGTCCTCGCATATATTCAGGAGAGTCAACAAACATATTTACTTTCCTTGGCTGGTTCTTATTTTGTTATCTCTTATAGAGGTATATTCTTGAAAGAAAAATAATGATTTGGTTGTGTGATCTTTGTTAAAATCATTTGTAAACACTCTTCCATAATGGAAAAGAAGCAACCTTGAAATAAACTAAAATGCAGTTATTTTTCTTGACTGAAAGTATGTGCCTAAAAAAGAATTTCAATTCACTTTCAACTATTAAGGATTGGCTTTTTTTAACAGTTTTATTGAGAAATAATTGACATACATTACAGTATAAGTTTAAGACCTACAATATGATGGTTTGACTTACACGTACCATGAAATGATAACCACAATATGTTCAGCTAACATCTGTCATATCCTATAAATACGATAAAAAGAAAAAAAGGGGGGAAAGGGGGAAATTTGTTTTATTTGTAGCATAGGATCTTTGGGGAAGAAAATAAATAACAACAAAAAACATTCTCTGAATTTCTAAGATCCTTATGATTGCTCCAAATTTATATTCTGAACTTAAATAATACAGATTTTAATGTTAATTGAACCTGCTTTCCATCTAAAAACTCTTTGTCTCAGAAGCAAAATCCACCACAGGTAATAACTTCTAATTGTAATTTTTCATGTAGTTTGTATTATCTAGGTTTTTTGTTTGTTTGTTTGTTTTTCCATTTACTCAGTAAACTGGTAGCAAATTATTATTTTGAACAATTCACATCTTGGCAATTTAAAATTTTGCTATAGCATCCATCAATAATTCCATTGGCTGCTCACAGGGAGTGTCATATTCTCCAACAGATCTTGAGCAGCCAAGGGAGCACTTAGGTAAATTGTCTCACCTAACACCACAGCCCTGTAGTTCATAGTAGAAGATGAAAGCTGAAATCATAAAATAAAGGCTCAAGAGGGAGTCAGTTCACTCTGGGAATGATGTTGGACTGTAACAGATTTTCTAAGTTACCACACTAATAAGTAATGATTCTCGCTGCATAAAATAGTTCCCTTATGCATTTCCTAAATTCCTCCAGTTGCACTTTACTGTGCATTTCCTCCCATTTAGTCCTCAGTAACAAATGAAGTTCCTTGTTAGAGGAGATGAAGAGTGTCTAGTCACCAACCTTTAAATAAGAAATTTTTATAGGCTTGATGATAGGTATTGTATATAATCTAAACATTTTCTTCTCTACAATGAATAATCTCACTTCCCTGCATCTTTCCTCATCTACTCTCATTTCAGAATCCCTTAGTTCACTCTGAGAATTGGAAGGAACAACAGATAAGGAATTGAGAGGTAAGGCTGTAGTCACAGTTCTCCACAAATTAACTGCATGCCCTTGGATAAAATAGTTCCACTTTCTGAGCTTTGTCATCAGTGAAATGTGGAGTTTGGACACAATTATCTCTAACTATTCATCCATCTCTAAAACCAAATTTCTGATGCTTCCCTGAAATCTGTCTAGTTCGTGCATCTTAGTTAGGGAAGCTACAACTGGACACAGCATGCTGGTTCTGAGTACAGAAATTACATCATCACTGTGACATGGTGTATTACTACTTCTGAATCCTGATCTCATAATATTTTAAAATCATTGGATGAGGGGTGAGAGAATCATTTTATTACCCATGTTGACCTCAAGACTTTTTTCCTGCTAATCTCCCTACTTACTAACTTTAAAATTTTTTCAACTTTGTTTTTATGTGTATCAGCTAAAGACATATCTAATTAACATTCATGTTGTTTGCTACTGATTGTTTCTCCAACATATTATTTTATTTCTATAATCTGGGCAACCATGGACTAACCAACCTTTCCACCTGGCTGCAGTCATTTACTGCCATAATTATTATTCTCACAAATCACCAAGGATCATATTTAGCAGTGTTAGGGCTGGTGTTGGGCCCAGCATAGTACCACCAATGTTGACACTGACCTTCTGATAAGTCCTTTCTGCAAAATGACCATAAGTTGTGTGATCCACCCTAGACTATGTTCCTAATAGACTTATTTTTCATTTATCTACTCATTTGATTATATTTAATACATATATGTAGTATTGATATACTTTTCTTGAGAGATAGAGAAGCAGCCTAAGCCAAGAAGATGATGCCTAGGCACCTATTTAGATAATATATGACAAAAGGAAACTTAGCATGGAAGGAGAAAGAAAAAAAACAAAAACAGAAATGCACCCAATTGAACTATATTAATTGCTATATTAAATGTGATTGGATTAAAATTTACAAAAAACAGAAATTATCAGAATGTATAATGATATAAGGCTGAAATGTATGTTGCCAATATGAATACACACTTATAATTAGAAAATTAACAACTTTGAAAGAATCTAAAGTTGGTTTTTCTAAAATATTAATAGGATTGATAAACCTCTATCAAAACTAATAATTTTTTAAATGCCAAAATCAAAAATGAAAGCGGGACTATCACCACAGATCCTTAGAAAGAAAATAAGAAAATTCTATGAACAGCTCTATGCCAACAATTTTGATAACATTAATGAAGTCAAAAAATTCTTTGAGAAATATTATTTCCAAAGTGGATACAAGAAGATATATAATCTGAAGAAAAGTACCTATGTTAAAGAAATTGAATTTGTAATTCAAAATTTCCTCAAAGAAAATTCCTCACTCAGACACCTGGCTCAGGTTAAATTCTATCCAACATTTAAAAGAAAAAATATATATCACACAAAATTTTTGGAAAGTAAGGGGGAAGGAATGCATCTCGATGTCTTTTATAAGGCCAGAATAATCTTCTGACTGAAATTTGAAAGTGACACTATAAGAAAAGAAATTATAGACCAATATTCCACATACCCGCACAAAACCTTAACAAAATTCAGCAATATATTAAAAAAGATAATACATTATAAGCAAATAGCATTCACCTGAAGAATGCAATATTGGTTTAATATTTAAACATCTATCAACTGAAATCACTGTATTAAGCTAAATGAGAAACTCACCCAATAATTGGCATATAACTGTTGATAATAACTTCTGATGATTGTTTCTACTTCCTTGGTGTTAGTTGTGATCTCTCCCTTTTCATTCACAATTTTATTAATTTGGGCTTTCTCTCTTTTCTTTTGGATTAGTGTGGCCAATGCTTTATTGATCTTATTGATTCTTTCAAAAAACCAGCTTCTAGTTTCATTGATACGTTCTACTGTATCTCTGGTTTCTACCTCATTGATCTCTGCTCTAATCTTGATGATTTCCCTTCTTATGTGTGGAGTTGGTTTGATTTGTTGTTGATTCTCCAGTTCTTGAAGGTGTAGAGACAGCTGGTGTATTCTGGATTTTTCAATTTTTTTGAGGGAGACTTGGATGGCTGTGTATTTCCCCCTTAGGACCGCCTTTGCTGTATCCCATAGGTTTTTTGGGTTTTTTTTAAAGAATTTGTTTATTTATTTGACAGAGAGAGATCACAAGTAGGCAGAGAGGCAGGCAGAGAGAGAGAGAGAAGGAAGCAGGCTTCCTGCTGAGCAGAGAGCTCGATGCGGGGCTCGATCCCAGAACCCTGAGATCATGACCTGAGCCGAAGGCAGAGGCTTAACCCACTGAGCCACCCAGGCGCCCCTATCCCATAGGTTTTGGACCAAAGTGTCTTCATTCTCATTGGTTTCCATGAATTGTTTCAGTTCTTCTTTGATCTCCTGGTTGATCCAAGCATTCTTAAGCAAGGTGGTCTTTAGCTTCCAGGTGTTTGAGTTCCTTCCAAACTTTTCCTTGTGATTGAGCTCCAGTTTCAAATCATTGTGATCTGAGAATATGTAGGGAATAATCTCAGTCTTTTGGTATCGGTTGAGTCCTGATTTGTGACCCAGTATGTGGTCTATTCTTGAGAAGATTCCATGTGCACTTGAGAAGAATGAGTATTCTGTTGTTTTAGGGTGGAATGTTCTGTATCTATCTATGAGGTCCATCTGGTCCAATGTGTCATTCAATGCTCTTGTTTCTTTATTGATTTTCTGCTTTGATGATCTATTTCTGAGAGAGGCATGTTAAGATCTCCTACTATTAATGTATTCATATCAATATGACTCTTTATCTTGATTAACAGCTTTCTTATGTAATTGGCTGCTCCTATATTAGGGGCATAAATATTTACAACTGTTAGATCATCTTGGTGGATAGCCCCCTAAGAATTATGTAGTGTCCTTCCGTATCTCTGACTACAGTCTTTAGTTTAAAATCTAATTTGTCTGATAGGAGAATCGCTACCCCAGCCTTCTTTTGAGGCCCATTGGCATGAAAGATGCTTCTCCATCCCTTCACTTTCAGTCTGAGTGTATCTTTAGGTTAGAAATGGGTCTCTTGCAGACAACATATAGATGGGTCCTGTTGTTTTATCCAATCTGCAACCCTGTGTCATTTTATGGGCGCATTTAGGCCATTCACTTTGAGAGTGATTATTGATAGATACGTTTTTATTTTTATTTTTATTTATTTTTTTTAAGATTCCATTTATTTTTTCTGACAGAGAGAGATCACAAGTAGACAGAAAGGCAGGCAGAGAGAGAGAGGGAAGCAGGCTCCCCGCCGAGCAGAGAGCCCGACGCGGGACTCGATCCCAGGACCCTGAGATCACGACCTGAGCCGAAGGCAGCGGTTCAACAGATACGTTTTTATTGACATCGTGTTACCTTTGAAGTCTTTCTTTCTGTAGATTGTCTCTATATTTCTGTTCAATGCTATTCTTAGGATTTTTCCTCTTTTACAGAACCCCCCTTAATATTTCCTGCAGTGTCGCCTTGGTGGTTGCATAGTCTTTTAAGCCTTTGCGGTCTTGGAAACTCTTTATCTCTCCATCCATTTTGAATGTCAGTCTTGCTGGATAAAGTATTCTTGGCTGCATGTTATTCTCATTTAGTGCCCTGAATATATCTTGCCAGCCCTTTCTGGCTTGCCAGGTCTCTGTGGACAAGTCTGACGTTATTCTGATGGGCTTTCCTCTGTAAGTAAGTAGCCTCTTTGTCCTAGCGGCTTTCAAGAGATTGTATCTACAATTACGATCCCTCAATTTGACTATCAGGTGCCTTGATGTTTTTTTGGAATCTATAATCTTGGGTGGAGACCGTTTGGCCTCTAGTACATGAACGCTGGTTCCATTCACGAGATTGGGAAAATTTTCATGAAGAACTTGTTCCACTATGTCTTCTAGACTTCTTTCTTTCTCCTCCCCTTCAGGGATTCCAATAATTCTGATGTTGGAATGTTTCATGGCATCATTTATTTTCCTGATTCTGTTTTCGTGGCTTCTAAGCTGTTTGTTCCAGGCTTCCTCCTGATCCTTTCTCTCTATCTGTTTGTCCTCCAGATCACTAATTCTATCTTCTGTCTCAGTTACCCTAGCCTTGAGAGAATTTAGATTAGATTGGAACTCATTGAGAGCTTTGTGAACCTCATCCCTGGTGGCTTTCAATTCTGCCCTAACATTGTGAACATCATCCCTGGTCGCTTTCAATTCTGCCCTAATCAATTCTGTTTGGTCATCCATGGCTTTCTCCAACCTAGCTATTGCCTGGATAATTGTTAGCCTAAATTCTCTTTCCAACATATTGTCTATGTTGATAGCTGTTAGCTCTGTTGCAGAAGGCCCATCCTCTGTATTTTTCTTCTGTTGGGCATTCCTCTTCCTAGTCATTTTGGTGAAAGATGACTGAACAGATGTAGCTGGATGTATCAACCATGGTGTAGTCAGGGTGCACCCTGGAACACTTCTGAGCAATCAGGATTCCCCACCGAAACAAGAGAAAAAGGAAAAGAAAAAGAAAAGAAAGAGAGAGAGAGGAAAGAAAGGGAAGATAAAAGAGAAGGTTCAGCCCAAATGGGCCCCAAAGTAAGATTTATGAAGTATACAAACAAAAACAGACAAACAAAAAGACTGATAAAAGTATATGACAAGAGAAATATATATATATATATGCAAATAAAGGAAGAACCTCGTCAAAAAGAACTCCAAGTATAAGATATATATACTATCAGGACAAACACAGAAACACAGAAACACTGGCAGAAGAAAAAGATGGGAGAGTGCTTATAAATTCTCAGTGTTGGCGAGGAAGGTTGTTTTGATTCTTGCTGGATGTATCTTGATATCTTTGTTAAAGGACTCAACTTTCTTAAGGTAAAGGGGGATTAAAAATTGGTTTACCTATAGGGGTAGCATTGATTGGGGAAGTTTAATTCTATATGAATATTGGAAAATAAAAATAAAAAAGGAATAAACTAGACTAAACTAAACTAAAATTTAAAAAAATTAAAAAAAAATATAAATGCAAAAGAAAAACACAGGTGTATGTATCAAGAAGTTCAGGTTAGAATGTTATTATGGAATTTGATGTACTGGACGTCTCACTATGATGGTAAATAGGTTAAAAAATTATCTATATAAAAAAGAAATGAACCAGAATAGTGGGAACTAGTTAAAAATAAAAGTTGTCCTATGAATTAGTGGTGGTTGTTCTCTTGTAGTCTTTTTTTTTTTTCTTTCCTGGTTGGTTTCTGGGGGAGGGGCCTGCCACATGGGCTTTCAGTCAATGATGTTCCCTGAGTTAAGTCCTCCCGCCCCCCTCAAGGGGCTGGGCTCTGAGGAAACCGGTTTTTTCAGGCTTTTGTTCTTTGGAGGTTTTAATGTTTGTTCACTTTTTTTTCTCTCGCCTTTATCGCTTTTGATGGTTTTTGTAGGTGTAGAGGAAAGCAAACTGCACCCTGACCTCCCTCTCAGAGAGAAGCCTCAGTCTGGTCCCCTGTGGGTGCTGCAGAGCCTATATAAATGCCCCCTTGGCCGCTGGCAGAGCGGGTTTGGAGTCGCGGTCCCTGGGGACGCAGGATCTTCTGCTTGTACCCAAAACAACGGCAGCAGCGGCGGCTGTCTGGGCAGCTCCAGACCGCCAGAGAGGTTCCAAGCAGCAATCGCACACTGAGATTTTCCCGCTGGCCCAGGCCGGGAATGCCTGGTCTTTCTGGGTCTAAGAGAGCTGGGCTTGCACGCACCTCTCTCAGGGAGGGTATGGGTCATGTGCACATCTCAGGCTCTGATAGCAGGGCGCGGGTCTAAGAGCACCAGGCTGGGCCTTTGCGCACCTCTCTCAGGGGAGGTGAGGGGCACGCACGTCTCTCAGGCTCTGTTAGCATGGCTCAGTGTTCTGCTGTCTGGCGAGGCTCCCAGCCCCTCACAGGAGCCAGACCCAACGTGTTCTCAGGCGCGCTGGTGGCTCAGGGACCAAGACCTGGTTTCTCTGCCGCACTCTCTCTGGCTCAGTGCCATAGGAGGCTGTCCTGCGTCCGGGGACTTAAGCCCCTGTCCCTAGCCCCCCGATTCCCACAATTTCCCCCCGCGATCCTTTGATCTTTTGGAGTGCTTTCAACGAGTCTCCAAGTTAATGCTGGTCCCAGATGCAGGGCATTCTCGTATTAGGGGTATTACTTTCCAATAGGTCGCCTCTGGTGGCTCCCTCCCCCTTTTGTTTTTCTTTCAATATCAGTCCCATGTTCCCACTCCTTTTTACCTGCCCACTGGCGTCTTCTGCCCCTGTAGAGATCGAGACGTGTATAATTCTAATCTCGGGCTAATTTCATGGGTGATTGGAGTTCCTTGGTAGGTAATCTGCTCACTTTAGGGTACAGGTTGAAACAGCGCCTCCTCCTACTTCCCCACCATCTTGTCTCCCCCACTCTCCAACTCTTTGGACCTGACTTTCCAGCCCCTATGACTGAGAAGCACTGGCCAGCTAGCACTCAACAAGGTTGTTGAAAATGCAAACTGAGAAATCTGGGGAGAAATAAAACTATGAATTTATATATGTGAAAAGCACCATTTGGGGAAAATTTCTTAAGATGTATTAATTGAGCAACAGCTAGTTAGCTTTTATGGAAAATGAATCAAAACTGAATGACCTCCATTGTACATTGTAATAAAAAAAGCCTCTCTTTAGTATGCTAACATTGGCCTTTCTTTCTAATTCCAGCTTTTTAATAAAAATAAATACATTCATATTCACCTTATATTTTGTTCTTTCACATCTTGCCAAGATTCCTGATGTACTATAGAATTTGGTTTCCAAGCATCCCTTCCTGATCAAAACTCTTCAAAGTGTAGGGATAGAGGGCACATACCTCAATATTATCAAAGCCATCTATGAAAAACCCACCACAAATATCATTCTCAATGGAGAAAAACTGAAAGCTTTTCCGCTAAGGTCAGGAACACGGCAGGGATGTCCGTTATCACCACTGCTATTCAACATAGTACTAGAAGTCCTAGCCTCAGCAATCAGACAACAAAAGGAAATTAAAGGCATCCAAATCGGCAAAGAGGAAGTCAAATTATCACTCTTTGCAGATGATATGATACTATATGTGGAAAACCCAAAAGACTCCACTCCAAAACTGCTAGAACTTGTACAGGAATTCAGTAAAGTGTCAGGATATAAAATCAATGCACAGAAATCAGTTGCATTTCTCTACACCAACAACAAGACAGAAGAAAGAGAAATTAAGGAGTCAATCCCATTTACAATTGCACCCAAAACTATAAGATACCTAGGAATAAACCTAACCAAAGAGGCTAAGAATCTATACTCAGAAAACTATAAAGTACTCATGAAAGAAATTGAGGAAGACACAAAGAAATGGAAAAATGTTCCATGCTCCTGGATTGGAAGAATAAATATTGTGAAAATGTCTATGCTACCTAAAGCAATCTACACATTTAATGCAATTCCTATCAAAGTACCATCCATTTTTTTTCAAAGAAATGGAACAAATAATCCTAAAATTTATATGGAACCAGAAAAGACCTCGAGTAGCCAAAAGAATATTGAAAAAGAAAGCCAAAGTTGGTGGCATCACAATTCCGGACTTCAAGCTCTATTACAAAGCTGTCACCGTCAAGAGAGCATGGTACTGGCTCAAAAACAGACACATAGATCAATGGAACAGAATAGAGAGCCCAGAAATAGACCCTCAACTCTATGGTCAACTAATCTTCGACAAAGCAGGAAAGAATGTCCAATGGAAAAAAGACAGCCTCTTCAATAAATGGTGTTGGGAAAATTGGACAGCCACATGCAGAAAAATGAAATTGGATCATTTCCTTACACCACACACGAAAATAGACTCAAAATGGATGAAGGACCTCAATGTGAGAAAGGAATCCATCAAAATCCTTGAGGAGAACACAGGCAGCAACCTCTTCGACCTCAGCCGCAGCAACATCTTCCTAAGAACATCGCCAAAGGCAAGGGAAGCAAGGGCAAAAATGAACTATTGGGATTTTATCAAGATCAAAATCTTTTGCACAGCAAAGGAAACAGTTAACAAAACCAAAAGACCACTGACAGAATGGGAGAAGATATTTGCAAACGACATATCAGATAAAGGGCTAGTGTCCAAAATCTATAAAGAACTTAGCAAACTCATCACCCAAAGAACAAATAATCCAATCAAGAAATGGGCAGAGGACATGAACAGATATTTCTGCAAAGGAGACATCCAGATGGCCAACAGACACATGAAAAAGTGCTCCACATCACTCGGCATCAGGGAAATACAAATCAAAACCACAATGAGGTATCACCTCACACAGTCAGAATGGCTAAAATTAACAAGTCAGGAAATGACAGATGCTGGCGAGGATGCGGAGAAAGGGGAACCCTCCTACACTGTTGGTGGGAATGCAGGCTGGTGCAACCACTCTGGAAAACAGCATGGAGGTTCCTCAAAATGTTGAAAATAGAACTACCCTCTGACCCAGCAATTGCACTACTGGGTATTTACCCTAAAGATACAAATGTAGTGATCCGAAGGGGCACGTGCACCCGAATGTTTATAGCAGCAATGTCTACAATAGCCAAACTATGGAAAGAACCTAGATGTCCATCAACAGACGAATGGATAAAGAAGATGTGGTATATATACACAATGGAATACTATGCAGCCATCAAAAGAAATGAAATCTTGCCATTTGCGACGACGTGGATGGAACTAGAGGGTATCATGCTTAGCGAAATAAGTCAATCGGAGAAAGACAACTATCATATGATCTCCCTGATATGAGGAAGTGGAGATGCAACATGGGGGGTTAAGGGGGTAGGAGAAGAATAAA
>NW_019154131.1:789196-796353 GCF_002288905.1 Enhydra lutris kenyoni | reverse complement strand
ATGGAAAGAACCTAGATGTCCATCAACAGACGAATGGATAAAGAAGATGTGGTATATATACACAATGGAATACTATGCAGCCATCAAAAGAAATGAAATCTTGCCATTTGCGACGACGTGGATGGAACTAGAGGGTATCATGCTTAGCGAAATAAGTCAATCGGAGAAAGACAACTATCATATGATCTCCCTGATATGAGGGAGAGGAGATGCAACATGGGGGGTTAAGGGGGTAGGAGAAGAGTAAATGAAACAAGATGGGATTGGGAGGGAGACAAACCATAAGTGACTCTTAATCTCATAAAACAAACTGAGGGTTGATGGGGGGAGGGGGGTTGGGAGAGGGGGGGTGGGGTTATGGACATTGGGGAGGGTATGTGCTATGGTGAGTGCTGTGAAGTGTGTAAATCTGACGATTTACAGACCTGTACCCCTGGGATAAAAATATATTATATGTTTATAAATAATAAAATTAAAAAAAAAAAAGAATTTGGTTTCCAAGGTCTGTTTTCATTGTATATGAACTGGCATAAATACCCCAGTGCCAACATGTCAGCAGCCTTTAGTGACCCTGTTTGACACGAAGCTAGACTTCTCTATGTGGACTGCATGACACAGGGGACTCCTAAGAGCAGTCATTTGACTCCATAGCATTACTGTGACAATGTGAGAGCACTAGGCATCCTCAGAGGCACATGGAGGTTATAAGCTGGAACAATGTGTACTGGCAGAAATCCTCAGTAAATATTTATTAAGATCAATGGTTACACGCAATGTGTTGATGGTAGCTTTTTGTTCAGACTTAAAATTAAGATGAATTGTATAATTGATGTATTAGGACCTCCTCTCTGCTTTTAAAGCACAGGACAGTTGTTCCCCCGGCCATATGACTTACACATCTTGTTAGTTGCCAAACATTGCATCATAATGCTTATACTTTCATTTAACCTATGGCAGTCTGTTGTACTCCTGGTGACAGTGATGTGATCCATAGAAAGGTGCTGGATATGGGCCCAGATCAGTTGTGGTGAGTCATTTGACCTCTAGTTAGGTGGCTTGCTTTAAGGCACTAACAGTTAGTTCCTAATCACATTCAACAACACTTAATAAGGGCCAGCATTATGAAAAGCAGAGAGTTCTTTTTGACGAGGTTCTTCCTTTATTTGCATATATATATTTTTTTCTCTTGTCATATACTTTTATCAGTCTTTTTGTTTGTCTGTTTTTGTTTGTATACTTCATAAATCTTACCTTGGGGCCCATTTGGGCTGAACCTTCTCTTTTATCTTCCCTTTCTTTCCTCTCTGTCTCTATTTTTTCTTTTTCTTTTTCTTTTTTTTTTTCTCTCGTTTGGGTGGGGAATCCTGATTGCTCAGAAGCGTTCCGGGGTGCACCCTGACTGCACCACAGTTGATACATCCAGCTACATCCGTTCAGTCATCTCTCACCAAAATGATGCTTCTGCTGGAGTCTGAAGAGAGGCAGCAACCATGAATAAACAATGAGGAGTATGCCTTACAAAACTGCCCCTTGAGCCAAGAGCTCTGGAAAAACACTGAACTGAAAAGGGGGGGGGGGTCTGTTGTGGGTTTCTGACTGTCTGAAAGCATAGGACACATGATGATCTAAGCAACCTTATTTTGTAACGTGAAGGAGGCAGATTTTACCATGCTCTTGTAAGGATGAACCTAAGGGAAATAATTCAGTCCATGTTTGCCCAAGGCCAGACAGTGCATTCGTATAACCTGGACCAAAGTCCAAATCTCCTGACTTATGGTCCAGTGCTTACAGAAAGAACACAGAGCTGTTGCTGTCTGTCCTTTGATGTAACTCCTGGATGGCTATTCTCTTGCAGTTAGCCTTCTCTCCAGGCCTGGCACCAACACTTTTGTGTGTATGTGTGTCAGATGAAATGTAGTCTCTATGGGGAGGGTGGCTTCCCCTAATACATAAAGGGTTAATCACAAAGGAAAGATTCTCAAGCTCAAACCTCTTAGGGCAGCTGAATGCTGAATACAGATGGTTCATTAGCCAATCCTTCTTGAAATGTTTGCTATTTTTTCTCTCTCTTGAACTTAGGGTTTAAGGAGAAAGGCTAGAGTAAGAGGAAGGCAAACAGGGAGAATAAGAAAAAGAAGGACTTTAAGTAATGTCTGATCCCTAGATGGGGTTTCACATCTTCCAAATGAATGTTTTTCTTAAAGGAAATCTTTCCTTGCAGTCTAAAGTATAGCCTTTTCTACGACTTTAGACATCATTTGGATCTGAAAATCTCATTGAACATTAGAAGTTACATCAGAGTTTTACAGTTAGTGAAGTAACAGGTACAGAACTAAACTCGAACAATTCATCCATTCATTCATTCATTCATTCTTTTGAGTAATCATGTTATTACCCAGCTTTAAGCACTCTTACATCTGACTCCATATTACCCTTAGAATAAAGTCCAGGGCGCCCGGGTGCCTCAGTTGGTTAAGCATCCAAGTTCAGCTCAGGTCATGATCTCGGGGTCATGAAATTGAGTCCCACAATGGGCTCTGATCTCAGCATGGTGTCTGCTTGTGATTCTCTCCCTCCTTCTCTTCCTCTCCCCCCACTCATGCTCACTCTCTCACTTTCTCTCTCTAAAATAAATAAAATCTTAAAAAATAACAATAAAATCCAAATTCCATGATCACATCGCCAAGCCCCAGTTATTTAGTTCCTGTCTGCTCCCTTCTGGTCTGCTACCCATTTTCTCCCCTCTTTCGGGGGCCCCAATCCCTCTGACCCTCCTTCTGTTCCTCATACCTGCCAAACTATTTCCTTGCATGGGACCTTTTCACTCTCTGTCCCCTTTCCTTTCAGGAGAGCTTCTCATTGCTGATCTGCTCTCATTGCCCTCATTTGCTCGTCATTGAAGACTCACCTCCTTAGAGAGGCATTGCCATGCCACTGGGTCCAATCCCTACCTACTATACTTTATCATGTCACCCTGTTTTTTTCTCCATAGGGCTGAGCACATTCATTCTTGTTTATGTACCTACATCCTTATTGTCTCTCTGGTCTGAAATATGCACTCTGTGAGAACAACAAACAGAGCTGGCTTGTTTACTGTTATACCCACTATCCCTAGAAATGTGCCTGACATATACCAGGTGCTTAACACATGTCTGTTGAACTAAATAGTAAATGGGTTTTTAAAAATATTGATGATCTATGAGACACTGAGCACTAGAGATCCAGAGAAGGAAAGGAAAGAATTCTTGCTCTAATGAGACTCAGAGACTGGTAACTTCAGGCAGTTGGTTTTCTACTCTATTACACAGCCATTAAATTTTACTCAGCATTGGCAGATTCCTGGAGATTCAGGTCACCTGATTTCAAAAATAGTCATCCACTATGATTTCAGATTTTTCATTGGTAAAGTGATTATGGCTCTCATTTTGCCTGGGATAGACCCGTTTACAACTGCTGTTCTGACATAATCATTAGTACTACCTTTTTTTGCTCTCAAAAGTACGCAGTTTATATGACAGATTATCTACCTATTCGCTGTCAGCCAAATACTAATAATTCATAATTATTGCTAGTTAAAGTGTCTTACCCACATAGACCATGTCAATTCAGTAATGGGGAAGGTCACATCCTATCTCTAGAAAAGGGCAACTTTTTTTTTTTAATTTCTTTTCAGCGTAACAGTATTCATTGTTTTTGCACCACACCCAGTGCTCCATGCAATCCGTGCCCTCTCTAATACCCACCACCTGGTTCCCCCAACCTCCCTCCCCCCACCCCTTCAAAACCCTCAGATCATTTTTCAGAGTCCATAGTCTCTCATGGTTCACCTCCCCTTCCAATTTCCCTCAACTCCCTCTCCTCTCCATCTCCTCTTGTCCTCCATGCTATTTGTTATGCTCCACAAATAAGTGAAAATCTGAGGGAAGAAATGGGTAGATCTAGACTCCCAGTTCCAATTAGTGAGTCCACTAATGATGAGGCCAATATTTCCCAAGATATGTTTAATAATTCTAAGAAGTGTAAATAATAGTTACATGCAGAATATAAAACAGAGCAGAGATTCTTTATTGTGCTGCAAACTATTCTGCAAAGTTCACTTGCACTCCCTCATCATTACTATTATGATTCCTATTTTACAGATGATCACGTTGAGGCTCAGAGAGGGTGAACAATTCATCCAAGGTCAACAGATACACTTCTTGGTGATGTTGCCCCCAACGATTTTGCTCATTGCTTTTCAAATGAAAGAACAAATAATTGGATAAAAGCCTCCTGTGCTTAAATAGGGCATGCTGCATCAAACTAAGTTAAGTAGGCTACTTTTCCTTAGAACTTTATTATGTCTATAACATGTCAAAGCACTTGGTGCATCTCCAAGGGGTGAAAAGATTATAGTGTCTCCATCATTCATTGGGGCACAAGGCACTTTTTTTGTGAGGAGGACTAAAGTTCTGCTGAGAAAATTTTGGCCAGTGCTGCTTTGGGAACTTGATTAGGGCCCGCTATCCCTTTCTATGGGGGTCAGCCTTACATGTGTGTAAACACACACCCAAACACTGGGTCTGAGGCAAGGTCTTGCTTTGCAGTAGGGGAGGGAGGGCTCCAGTTTTCCTCAGCTCTGAACAAGAGACAAGAGCATCCTTGGATGCATGAGATTTCATAGTCTTAGCATTCAATACTTAACATCTCTGCTTTTAACCCCCTTTCAGTGCCTTTTCATTCCTCATACTGAGCATTCTGGGTTTTCTTTTTTTTTTTTTATTTTTGTTTATTTATTTGAGAGAGAGAAAGAGCACAAGCAAGGGTGGGAGGGGAAGAAGGAGAAGGAAAAGCAGACTCCTGGCTGAAGAGGAAGCCCAATTTGAGGTTCCGTCCCAGGACTCTGAGCCAAAGACAGATGCTTAATTGACTGAGTCACCCAGGTGCCCTGAATGTTCTGGGTTTTTACCTCACCTTCTCATTTACAAGCCTAGAATTCTCCATAGAGGGATCTATCATATTTTTGGCCAATATCCTTACTATAGTTTAATAACTGAAACCTTTCCATTTGAAGCACAGATGAAGATGGAGATGGAGATGGAGATGAAGACAAGAAAAGAAGGACTGCTGATAGGAAAAAGAGAACAAATGCATAGCCATTATTGCCCCTCTTTTAGATTGCTAGAGTGGGTGGGTGGGGGATAGGTGTGAAAAATGAGGGGTAGAGGGAGCAGAGTTGCACCTGCCCTTTCCAACTAAGCATATTTGTGTTTCCTGGATACATCTTAGATTCTTGGGAAGGGGAGGCTACAGATAGAGGAAACCAGGGCAGAATCAGATACCCTCTATGTGATTTCCTCATTGCAATGGGGGCAATGGCTGCCTTGCCTGTTTGGGCTCCTACTGCAATAGGGCTGGGTTCACAATGGCCTTTGCACTGAGTTATAAGCATCTCCTGCTTTTCTTTTTTCTCTGCTCCCACCTCTTCTACCCTCTCTTCAAAACCTTTCTGCCTTCTCCTGAGTGACTGAAACTGACAGGTTTCAGAAGCCAGTGTGTTGCTGTGACCTAGACAGCCCAGTTCTGGCATCTGAAATAGCCTGGTTTAGCTATTATTCCATGGCGTGTGTACGTGATACAAACCATTTCTTTCTAAAACAACAACAACAACAACAAAACCCCAAAAACAAAACAAGACAAGACAAAACAAACAAAGCCCACTTAACCCTTCCCAACCCAAGAGTGATTCCTCTGTTTTTTTTTTTCAACTATGTTTTAACTTGGGTGAGAAATGTTTTTGCTTCTAAGGAATCCTAAGAAGAAATCCTATAAAGGAATCCTTATAAATAAATAAATCCTAATAAATAAAATAAATCCTAATAAAAATCCATATGTACAGACATTCCATTTCCCACTTCCTGTGGACTTGCACAGTCCCATCCATCAGCAAAGCATAGTTGGGGTCTTCAACTTGTCCCAGAGACTTAATCTGGAAATAGATCCCACACGGTCACCTAGAGGGCGCACTGTGTACATTTTCAGGGAGTAAGGAAAGGACTCTTCCCCCAGTCTCCATAAAAGAGGCAGAAGTGGATCAGTTTCTTCTCTCATTGAGAAAGAGCATTCGAAGGCCAGAGATATAAAGCTACACAGAGAGCAGGAAACAAAGCAGTTGAATTGGAATTGGACTTGGGAATCGAGGTGTGGAGGGGGATAAGGAGCCTGCTCCTCTAGCCCCTCATCAGCACTGCACTTCAAGAGTTCCCACCAGCTTTGGGTTGTATTTTTATATCTGCTTTTTATAGAGAGAAAAGTATATATTCTTTCCTCTTACGAGAAAATTCCTGTTTCAAGAGAAAATAAGGCAAGATCAAGGAAGGAGAGAAAAGCCAGCCAGAAATTATCTAGTAAATCTATCATGGATCCTAATCAGAACGTGAAATGCAAGTTAGTAGTAGTGGGAGACTGTCAGTCTGGGAAAAACTGCAGTGCTGAATGTCTTCAGCAAAGACTGCTTCCCTGAGGTGAGTGCAGTCACCCTGGCCTGGGCTTGGACTTGGACAGGAGAGGGGGTCAGCGGGTGGGAATCCCCCTGTCTCAGGTTGGGCTTCTCCTCCCATTTACCCCTTCACTGGATTTTCTTTTTCTAAGCAGTCTTTCTTACTGCTTTCCCCCTGGTGAGCCTGCCCAGAAAGGGGAAGTGAGCTGGAAGCTTTTAGGGGACTTGTCTGCACATTCCTCTGTTGCCTCTGAAACTTGATCTGTCCTGTGTTCAGAATCACAGGTTGGGAGGTTTGGATCCTCACGCTTTGAGGAGGATCACTCATCACCCTCATCACACCTTCTCTTTGAAGGACACAACTAAGGGACTGAAAGGACAAGTCAGAGATGGGGAGAAAATATTTCCTAGTCACATATCTGATAAAGCACTTAAATCTGGACTATATAAAGAACTATATGAAGAAGAGGGGGCATGAGGGAGTGCGGGTGGAAGGGAGACCCTTGGTTCTGGCAGAGCCGTGATGCACTTGTCTTTGCCTTCCCGTCCTGACCCTGGGCATTGGGCTGTTCTGGTTTCAGCCTGGGGGTCTTCAGGAACCAACAGATGCACCAGGCAAAAGAAGAAGAAGGAGAAAAAGAAGAAGAAGAAGAAGAAGAGGAGGAGGAGGAGGAGGAGG
>NW_019154131.1:783858-789096 GCF_002288905.1 Enhydra lutris kenyoni | reverse complement strand
GAAGAAGAAGAAGAAGAAGAAGAAGAAGAAGAAGAAGAAGAAGAAGAAGAAGAAGAAGAAGAAGAAGAAATCAGTGACACGTGCATGGTAGGATGCAGGCTCCTGGCTCCTGGCACCCTGAACCACCTGTTACAGGAAGGTACCGGTGAAGAACATAAGCGACTGGTGGAGGGAAGCACACAGGTGGGTGTGAGGGCCACCATGATTATATCCTTTCAGCATCTCAGAGGCTGAAGTCCAAGTATCAACCCTTTTGTGTTCCCTTGAGAGGGAGACTGTCGTCTTGCTAGGCTGACCTGTACCCCCACCCTCCAACACACACATAAGGGCCCCTGTGGGCCAAATGGGCTGGTTAGTGGTCGTTGGACCAGCATGTTGGTCTGGGGTCTGATGCTCAGACCTGGCCCAAGGACTAATGCTCTTAGCAGCCAGCTGCCCCTTGGGGAGTATAAGTAAAGCAAATGCTCTGCTAACCTTGACTGATTTGGGAACCTGGGGCTTTCTCCATTGCGCCCGCATCTGTGGCCTGGGCTTACACCTTGGCTTTGCTAGCTCTGTGACTTGGACAAGTTTCTTAAACTCTCTCTGCCTCATTTTCCTTTCCTTGAAAAGAGGAGTAACATCTCTTTCCCCAGGGCCGAGGTCAAGATTAAATGCAGTAGTATCTGTGGAAAGTCTAGCCTGCAGTGGGCAAACAGGAAGTTCAGTAGTGGAAGCTATGTTGTTGTCCTCAAGCCAAGAAGGATAGAAGGAACCTCATGGAATCTTGTTTCAACCAGATTCTTAAAGATTCCAACACCCAAGATGTAAAAGTGTAATAAAGAAGGCAAGCAGAGGAGATTGGGGATTTGGAAAACTGGTTGGTTGCATTCTTTGGGTTTGGGGAAGATTCCTTCCTGTTAGCTGTATGATCTGCAGAGGGAAAGACCAGGCAGAGGAGAACATGTCAGATGCACGTCCACTGGAAGTCAACCCCAGGCCCTGCTGTATGTCTGTGTGTGTGCACGTGTGTGTGTGTGTGTGTGTGTCTGTGTGTGTGTGTGTGTGTGTGTGAGATGCCCGCCTCCTGCCAGAGAACCAAGGATTTTAAGGCTGGTAAAGAGTGAAATAGCTAGCATTACACATGTGACTTGCTCTGTGCCAAGCACATTTTTTACTTAGCTTTAAATTTATCTATAGCTACCACCAATGACCAACCCCCTGGTGGGATAGATACACAAAGAAATAAACAGGCTTACTGAAAAGCCCACAGTGGTCACGTGAAAGAGCAGCACTGACACCCAGCACTCCTGCTGCCATCTCAGTAGCTGCCTCACCATTTGGCCTGAATCTTCATTTTTAATGGAAAATGCAAAATTGTGCATGAAGATTATGACTGTGGCACGGTGTCCCAAAGACTGCCACCAACACTACATCCCCTGTTTATATGGGATACTGTGCTGCTCCATGGAGAGGGGAGCCTGTCCCCCACCCCTTAAACACAGGCTGGGGGATTGCTTTGATGCCTGGCCACAGGGGGCATCCCTGACTGACAGACCCAGATCTGGGCCCTGCAGGCCCCAGTGAAGCTCCAGCTTTTTTGGAACTCAGGTGTGGTGCCGTAAGGGAGCTGAAGTAGCCTTCTAGAGGAAGAGCCTCACGAGAACAATGAGAAAAGTACATACAATTGACTCAACTTTAAAATAAAGTAGTACAGGGGCACCTGGATGGTGCAGTTCATTAAGCATCAAACTCTTGGTTTCAGCTCAGGTTGTGATCTCTGGGTCCCGAGACTGAGCCCCGTATTGGCCTACCAGCTCAGCTTGGCGTCTTCTTAGGACTCTTCTCCCTCTGCACTCGCCCCCTCAAATAAAGAAAGAAACCTTAAAAGCTAAAGAAGTACCTAGTTCTTGTTTTCTTCAGGCTGGGTAAAGAGAAGCGATTATGTGAACATAAAACATTTCAGAATTCAGGTGGTACAGAATTGCACTTCCAGCAGCCAGCTGGAACCAACCAGTTTTCCAAATCCCCGATCTCCTCTGCTTGCTTTCTTTATTACACTTTTACATCTTGGGTGTTGGGTGTTGGAATCTTTAAGAATCTGGTTGAAACAAGAAACCATGAGTTTCCTTCTATCCTTCTTGGCTTGAGGAACCTGGGAACCTGCCTCCTGAGTGTCACAGCCCTGGGGTCCCTGAGGCCAAAACCATCCTTTCTGCCTCTTGGAAACATATCTCCCATGACTAGAACCAAGTGGAGCCACTGTCCACCTGCCCCAGCCATATTCCCTGGGCTGCTTCCCTGGGGCCCCAGTGATTCTGAGAGAGCAGCCAAGCATCCAGGCAGAGCTGGTCACATGCTCTTCCCAACGGACCCCTGGGCAAAGTCCTCAGCACTGAAATCTGTACATTGGCATGTGCAGAAGTAGGGAGACCTGGGAAGTTTCACATGGGAAGCTGGGGCTTACTTTACATCTTAGGCCTGATGTTCATGTTGCAGGCTATAGCTCACCAACACCGCCTTTGACTCTTGCCTCCTTATAACCAACCACCTACAATACTCAGAGCACGGGGGTGCGCCTAGAAACAGTTTTGTTGGTAATGGACCTGGGAGAACTGCCTGCCCCCAGTCAGCAAGACCTAGCCTTTACTCACCAAATCTGTAAATCAGGTGCTTCCACAAAAGCCTTCAAAGCATTCTGCTTACCCACTCTGCACTTCTCTTCAATGACATGCAGAGGTGGTCTGTGGAGCCCCTCCTGTGTGCACAGCCCAGGGCTAAGGGCTGACAGCTTGTCAAGAATGACCCCAACACAGCCCCTGAGCTCAAGCTTACCATGGAGGTAACGGGGAGAGGCAGAGAGAAAGTCACTCAAATGAGTGAAAAGCAAAATAAAACCCAAACAAAAATTCCATAATAGGAGGCTTGAAGCATGTCTGAAGGAGGAGAACACTTGGTGGGCTGGGAGTCTAGGAGTGCTTTCAGAAGGGTGTTGGGAAAAGCCTCCCCCACCCCAGGTTCCTGCTTTGCAGTGTTGCCATGACTTCAGTGGTAATGATGACATCTGGGGAGGTTTGTATCCATCCCCTTTGGCAGTGGGGGCTCAATGATTCTCATATAGCTGCAGCACAACCTTTGTCTCCCATACTGTAACACTGCACACCACATCCCTGTGGATGAGCTGCCCGACCCCATGCCCTTGGGGTTAACCCGATGATGCACAGCAACTACAGGGTGGGAGTGCTCCCCACCAAAGAGCAGCACAGGAGGTGAAAACCAGGATGAACTCCAGGGCTCCAAAGGAGACATATCATCTGCCGCAGCTCACACCTGACTGATGCAGTCAGGAGCATGGTCTGCAGCTCTTTAAAGCTGGCTCAACTAGAACTGGTTTTGTTCTGGACAGAAGTGCCACCAGGGATGGATGGTCTGATGGGTTTCTGGTCCAGCAGCTTCTGAGAATGGCAGCCAGTTCTGTCTGGGAAGATTTGCATTTCAACTTGGATGAAACAAAAAATTAAGGGGGTGGACAACTAGGGAAGGCTCTCAGCTCACTCTTGGGGCTCCCGTTGAGCTCAACTGGTGACTCAGTGGGGAGGTAACAGGAGGAGCAGGAGTTTTATACTCCAGAGGGCAAAGTGGATGAGACAGCCAACTGCAACACTGTTCAGAGAGCCACCTCCCAAACTAGGACAGCCATCCTGAACAGTGTGTGGATTTCCTGCATGTGCCAGAAAGGCCCAGGGGCCACTTGTCCTCATGGTTCATCCAGTGGGTTCATCCTCTGGCAGAGCCTTGCAGAGTCCACTCACTCCTCATCAAAGACCCTAATGCCCACCAGCAGCCCACCCTGTCCCCTTCATGGTCTCAGTTCAGTTGGTATCCTTGCTTAGACACTTGTCTGGCAATGATCACCCTGGATGCTTGGGTTCTCCATCGCAAGAGTCTATGGGGGAGGAAGGGCATCCAGGGAGCAGTCTTTGAGCAGGTCTGAGCTATCGGGGCCCCTTTCCTTGCCCCAAGAAGGCAAAAGGCAGCTGAAACCACTCTTGCTATCTTTGCATGTGGCAACAGGAATGCTTCCATGGGCTCCCCAGCCTCTCACCTCAATCAATCCAAATATGAGGTTTTATATACAGCACAACTTTGAGACAAACACCCTGAAAATAGAGGGCTCAGCCAGCAAACAGGTGCTGGCCACCTTGGGGAGGACACTGCTTTCTCTGGGGGAAGACACTGCTTTCTCTGGGTGCTGGTTCCAAAGACAGATTAAACAGGACCCCAACCCTGAAAGCACCAGCTGAGAATACAGGAGGATGTGTACTCATTGACTGCTTCAGAAAACCAGTGGTAGAAAATATAAATCTGGTAGCACCAAACATTTGATAGCATGGTGTTTGGAGAAATTTAAAGCCGACCAACACTGCCACCTGGTGATAAATTCTTCATTTAACATTTTTCATTATTAAGTCTAGTCTTTAATCACAGTCCCCCTTTTTACCCATTGCCCCACACACCTCCTTCCCCTCTGGTAGTGGTCCTTTTGTTCTCTATAATTAAGAGTATGTTTCCTGGTTTCGCTCTCCCCCCCGCATCTTTGCTCAGTTATTTTGTTTCTTAGCATAATACTCTCTAGATCCGTCTATGTTGTTGCAAACGGCAAGATATTCTTTTTTATGGGAAGTCTACATTTAATGTTAACGTTACTTCCTATCCTGTCTGGGAAACCTAATATTTGTACTACAAGACAGGTCAACCAGATGACCACAATACATTCTTTGAAATCATGTCACCATCAAAGGAAATTCAAGAGGGTTTTCTGAATAATGAGACACCTTGAAATAGTTTTTGTCTCTTTAGTGAGTTCCTGAGCAAAGATTGATCGTGTCCAAGGCAGTGTGGCAGTCCTGAACTCAAAGGACACACCCTCTGGTTAAGGACATGAATCATCTGTTATATATGGTAGGGAGAAAGAGAGAGAGAGAGAGATCATGGTGGTGGACTGGGTATATGAAATAATCAAAATAATTTATTTTTAAATTCTGATAAAATGGGAAAGATAAGCTTCATGTCTCAGTCCATTTGAGCTGCTATAACAAGTACAACCAACTGGATGACTTCAACACAGAAGTTAATTTCTCAGTGTTCTGGAGGATGGTAAGTCCCAAGATGAGGCGCTGGCAGATTCAGTGTCTGGTGGGAGAACCCTCTTCCTGGCTCATAAACAGCCATCATTTCACTGTGCCCTCACATGGTGGG
>NW_019154131.1:778353-778858 GCF_002288905.1 Enhydra lutris kenyoni | reverse complement strand
AGTGCCTTCGCTCAGGATTTAGTGCAACTTTAGTCATTGCACAAAACTGACATTGTGTTGAAGAGGGAAAGAGAAAAGAGGTAATGCAGGTGGCCTTGGGTGGAAGGGAGTGAAAGAGAAGTTCTAAAAGGGTAAGTGAGGATGAACCACAGGCCAGCAAGGTGGCTAACAAGACAATGATGTGAACAGAGACATTTCAAAGATCAGCACTTAATGAGAAGACTGCCACAGCTGGTGATTTAGAGGGCAAGTTGGAAAAATGAAGGTGGAACAACAATAATTCCTTCACAAAAATGTTCAAGCTGTGAATTTAGATGGATAATATGCTAAAAACAAGGCAAAAGCATATCAAGCGCTTGCCAACAGGGGGCACCAGTGTGTAAATGCCTGATGTTTATGTGTTTTTATTCCTTCCTACCTTCTCCTTCCTTTCCTTCCTTCCTTCCTTCCTTCTTTCCTTCCTTCCTTCCTTCCTTCCTTCCTTCCTTCCTTCCTTCCTTCCTTC
>NW_019154131.1:747572-778343 GCF_002288905.1 Enhydra lutris kenyoni | reverse complement strand
TTTCCATTTTTCCTTTTCATGGAAGGAAGAGAGAAAAGGCAGCCAGCCTTAGATGAACTTTTAAGGAGAGAGTTTGTCCCAAAAAGTGAGTATAGTGCCATGGGTATCTACAGTTCCCTCCTGATAGATAACTGGTATGAAGGACTTCAGAATGATGGACAAAGCCCTTTAATATGAAGAGATGTTTCTGAAAGAGCAGCTTTCTACATCTGTACATTGGATCCAGATGTCATGAATACCATTTTACTCTTCTCAACTAGGTGCCAGATGTGGGAAAGAATATGACAAACCTGGGAGATGTTGTCTTCATTCTAAGGTTGTTGAACATTTGCATATCTGGGAGGCCTGCAAGTAGGGAGTCTGGAAGAGGGATCGTCAGTGATAACAAAGGGAAATTGGCATGCTTACTAGGCAGAATAAAGCTGCATAAGAAATTGCCCAAAGAAGGAAAATTTAGCAGCATTAGAGCGTGTAGCTAAAGGGGATCAAGCACCAAAACAGGGTTTGAAGCAACTTGTGTGCTACCTCATAAAATCCCATAAATAGGAACCCAGATGAACCAAAGGTAAAATTGGGAAATAGAGTATTTCACAATTCTTGGAGAAGCACATCTTCCTAGAGCTGCTAGGGAAATTGCCACACCCATTACAAAGCCTTTTCTCCCAGAATTCTGAAAAACTTTACAGCCCCTACTCAGTGTCCAAAGTGAGGCCAAAGAATCTCAAGATCAGTATCAGAACCAATGGCCCAGAATTCATTAGCTGTCATTATTTGCCCAGCATGAACTCAGCAATATGGAAATGCAGAGCAGAAAGTCTAAGTCTCTCAACCTTCAAAGTACTTAAAATTTAAATTCGTAGGACACCACCTGCAAGAATTTCTAAGTGCCTGAGTAGATGGGAAGTGATTTATCCTTCTAGACTGAAAGGATTCTTCCCCAGATCATACATACCCTTTCCACCAACTTGACTTCCTCAAAGGATTTGAAAAACAATTAGTATGCCTGCCTACCTCCAAAATATGTGCCTTCTAACATAAGTTTCCCTTATTTTAAAGAATTGTTAGGGCACCTGGCTGGCTCAGTCAGTGGAGCATGTGGCTCTTGATCTTGGGGTTGTAAGTTGGAGCCCCATGGGGGATGAAGAGGTTACTTAAAAATAAAATCTTTAAAAAATTGTTATCAAATAATTTTATGTCCCTGTTAAAAACTCAGAGAATGCAGGAGGATGTACAGCAGGTAACAGGAGCCTCTGGTCTCCTTTCTCTCACCCTCAGCCTTTCCACTAAGCCACTCTCCTAATCCTTTCAACTGTTCACATCAGAGATATTCCTGTATAACCTGAAATCTAATCACAAAGATACATTAAACTCACCCAGAGAGGGCATCTTATAAAATAATTGATCTGTGTGCTTCAAAAAAAACAATGTCATGCAAGACAAAGAAAGGCTGAGGAATGTTCCAGATTGAAGGGAAATGACAACTAAATGTAATACATGATTCTAGATGGATTCTGTACAGAAAAAGGAAATTGCTGTAAAAGACATTATTGAACCAATTGTCAAAATTGAAATGTGACTGGGGGGATTAGATAAGAGGCTTCTGTCCAGATTTAGAAATCTGTATTTTTTTCAGATTTAGAATATTATAATCATACAGTGTGTAGTAGATAAAATGTCATGTTCAGATTATAATACTGTATTTAATGCAGTATTAAGCTATTGTATCTAATTGATACTATATTGTATTAGATAAAAGTATAGGATTCAGATTTAGAAATACTGTAGTCTATTCAGGTTTAAATATTATGTTCATATTCAAAGCATTGATATAGATTTTCTGAAGTCTATAACTAGTCATGTTATGTAAAAGAAGGTCCTTTTTCTTAGAAAATACACACAGCTTTAAGAGATACAGAAGCAGGTACAGCCACAATGGAAAAAAGTATGGAAGTGCTTTTAAAAAATTAAAAACAGAACTATCATATGATCCAGCAATCTCACTTCTGGGGATAGATCCAAAGGAAATGAAATCAGTACCTTGAGAAGGTATCTGCATGCCCCTGTTCACTGCAGTATTATTTATAATAGCCAAGACATGGAAGCGTCCTAAGTGTCTACTGACAGATAAATAGATTTTAAAAAGTGAGATATATACATATGATTGATAAATACATAAGTGAGATAAATGTATTATATATATAATTTATGAATATATAATGGAATATTATTCAGCCATACAAAGAAGAAAATCCTGTCATTTGCAACAGTATGGGTGGACCTTGAGAGTTTTATGCTAAGTGAAGTAAGTCAGACTGACTGCTAGAAGACGTCATCCAGAAGATATGACTGCCAGTTCACCCATGAACTGGACCATGATAATCAGAGGTTGCTCAACCCCTCCCCTGTTCTTAGAATGTGCATTCCATTGCCTTTTCCACTTCCAGAGGCTGCCCTAAGGACACAAACTTGAGAAAGTGAATGTGGTCCTGAAACCATCTGAACAGTATATGTGACTGAACACACTTAAGACCCTTGTAAAAACTTTTAAGATCTGGCAGGCAGGTGCAGAAATCTACTTATCTTGCTGCCACCCAAGACAAGCCTTGTATGTATGTTCCTTTTGCTATTAGAACTGCCACCTACCAACCTGGAGTGCCTGCCTCTTTTGTCCATCTCTCCCTACCCTCCACATACAGTCCCATACAGATTTCAGGTTTCACCTAGGAAGCTCCCGAGGACCTTCTAACACAGGGAAGGACAAAAACTACAATTTCACTTATGAGGAATCTGAAAATGTGAAACCCATAGCAACAGAGTAGAACAGTGATTGTCAGGGCAGAGGAGTGGGGGATTGGGTAGTTACTGGTCAAAAGGTACAAATTTCAGTTATTAGATAAATTCTGGGGGATCAAGGTACAGCATGGTGACCATAGTTACCACACTGTGTTCTTTAAAGTAGCTATGAAAGTAGCATTTTAATGTTTTCTCCATAACAACAAATGGTAATGCTGTGAGGTGAAAGATGTGTTAACTCACCTATTGCAGTAAACGTTTTGTGATATACACATGTATCAAATCATCAGATTGTACACCTTAGATTTACACAATGGGCTATGTCAATTATATCACAATAAGCCTGGAAAAAAAAGAGATAAAGAGGCAGATGATATATGCAACTTCCTCTTAAGTGGTTCAGAAATGTATATATTGTGTGTGGATATTTTATTATATTTATACTGCTAAACCGAAGGAAACAACAGTGATTTCCACATCTTGTTCAAATGTCATTTCTGAAAATATCTTCTGAGCTCATGAAATTTCTCATGCACTGATGTGCTGCCTCCTGCTGCTGAAAGCAAGCTGGGAGTGTGATTCTGGGAATGTGACATATGAGGAATCTTTTTAAATTGGCCTTGCTAAAATTGTAATTTTTTACAATCTCCTTTTGAAATTTTACAGCCACATTTTAGCCAGTAAGCAATTTTGAAAGCTGGAATGATTCAGTCCTGTTGTCAGTCTGTGAGCAGATTTCATTTTGACCAGATGCATAATTTCAGCAAGGGTTTGAGAAGACTGTGTGTAAAATGCCTGCTTGTCTCTTCATTATTAAATTGGCACTTCCAAGAACCAGACAGGAGATGTGAGCAGAGTACAGATTTTTCATCATAAAAAGTTTTCACACTGTATTTTCAAGAGTTTTTGTCCAGTGTGAATTTAGTTCTAAACTGAAAAAGAGGTATTACTATTTTAATAATATTAACAAATTAATTTTATTTTTACATACTAATTTTATGAAATTTAGAAAATACGAAAGAAGACCAAAAGTCTGTCCTACTTTGTTCCTGGAACTCTTCCTAAATGTTGCTTACACAGAGCATTCTAATAGGTTACTATTCCATTCTGTACTTAGTCGATCCCATGTTGTTAAATAATGGTGGAAAGTATTCTCATTTGAGTCTTGATATTAATAGGAATGCCAGTAATAGTCATATAATAGCTAATATTTATTTTGCTTTTTCTCTGCCATGCCAGAAACTGAGCTAAGTACATTATTCATGTCCTCTTATCTCATCTTCTGGGGAAATGAGAATGTTCTATTATTATCCCCATTTTATGACTGAAAAAACTGAAAGATCAGAAAGTTTATATAATGCATCCACAGTTAGGAAGGTAACAGAGCCACCTCAAAGACTGGACTTTTAGATATATGTATGTATGTATGTATGTATGTATGTGTGTGTGTGTGTGTATGCATTACAAAATATTAAGATGTATATTTGTACATCTGGAGTCTGGAAGAGGGATCTCTTATCTATATCTATATATCTATATATCTATATATATATATGCATTACAAAATATTAAGATGTAAGGCACCTGGGTGGCTCAGTGGGTTAAGCCTCTGCCTTTGGCTCAGGTCATGATCTCAGGGTCCTGGGATGGAGCCCTACATTGGGCTATCTGCTTAGCAGGGAGCCTGCTTCCCCCTCTCTCTCTGCCTACCTCTCTGCCTACTTGTGGTCTCTCTCTCTCTGTCAAATAAATAAATAAAAATCTTAAATATATATATATTAAGATGCTATTTTGTGGGGGTTTTTTTGTTTTGGGGCTTTTTAAAGATTTTATTTATTTATTTGACAGCGAGAGAGAGAGAGAGAGAGAGCAGGAACAGGAGCAGGGGAAAGCAGAGTGGGAGAGGGAAAGCAGGCTTCCAGCCAAGGAGGGAGCCCAGTGCAGGTCTTGATCCCAGGACCCTGGAATCATGACCCAAGCCAAAGGCAGACGCTTAAAGACTGAGCCACCCAGGAGCGCCTAAGATGCTATTTTTAAAATAAGCATCCTCTATATCTACTTTTAAGTGTTTTTTTTTTTAAAGAAATAGGTATTTCTTCAGATGTAGTGAAAAGAAGGGCCATCTGTACCCCAATTTTATGGAAGCAATGGCCACAGTCGCCAAACTGTGGAAGGAAACAAGATGCCCTTCAACGGATGAATGGATAAGGAAGATGTGGTCCATATACACTATGGAGTATTATGCCTCCATCAGAAAGGATGAATACCCAACTTTTGTAGCAACGTGGACGGGACTGGAAGAGATTATGCTGAGTGAAATAAGTCAAGCAGAGAGAGTCAATTATCCTATGGTTTCACTTATTTGTGGAGCATAACAAATAACATGGAGGACAAGGGGAGATGGAGAGGAGAAGGGAGTTGAGGGAAATTGGAAGGGTAGGTGAACCATGAGAGACTATGGACTCTGAAAAACAACCTGAGGGTTTTGAAGGGGCGGGGGGGTGGGAGGTTGGGGAAACCAGGTGGTGGGTATTGGAGAGGGCACGGATTGCATGGAGCACTGTGTGTGGTGCATAAACAATGAATAGTGTTACGCTGAAAAGAAATTTAAAAAAAAAGAAATAGGTATTTCTTGAACGAATGTTAATATTCATTGAGTTGTTTGAGTTGTTAATAAAATGTTTAAATAATTTCCTTTTATGATACTAAATTCACTTTGCTTTCCTGGGGTAGGAACTTCTGTCTATAGTACAAATGTTTATGACTTTTTTGGTTAGTGATTTTTCAAAGTTCATGCTTATTCTGAAGTGTTAGTAAAATGTATTTTTCCAGAAAATGTGTCCATTTGTGGGAGAACTTTGATGTATGTTGGTTGCACAGGTTACTAGCTCCTTCCCCCAAACTCAACCCTAGAGATGGAAGAGAGATGGAAGCAAGAATCTTACAACCAGCTGTGAGGCAGAAGATGGCCCAGAACAAGCATGGCCATTTGGCTTGAGCATGGTCTGGTGCCTCTAGACAGGAAAGTTAGAACATAATTTCTAGAGTTCTTTGCCAACACCTGATCTTTCTCCCTTTAGTCTCGGGATTCAGCAATGCTCTCTCTGAGCCAGAATGAATAAAAGGATGTAGTGCTCATGGTTCTCTGTTTCTACAGTAAGAATAGGTAACATTTACTTCTCCCAATAGTATGGAACTAGCTAGGATGAGAAAGACCAAAGGAAGGGAGCCTTTATTTTATCATCTGGAAAGATGGGAAAAACAGACCCAGTCTGACTGCACCAACTTCTAGAGAAGGCCTCTCAAATGGGGGATCCCCACTTTCCTTCCCCACTCTGGCTTTATCATGAAGCTTCACACTTCTGCCTCATGAATCTAAGCTCTCTCTGAACTTGAACTCTAAAAGGTAAATTAAGGGCAGCTGGGTGGCTCAGTCGATTAAGTATCCAACTCTTGATTTTCACTCAGGTCATGATCTCAGGGTCATGAGATCATTGGATTCTCTCTTTCCCTCTCCCTCTGCCGCTTCCTTCCCCGTTCTCGCATGAAGGCACTCTCTCACATGTGCGCACTCTCTCTCTCAAAAATAAAGTAAAATAGTAAAATAAAACTAAAAAAGTGAATTAGACCTGGCTGCCACCCAGTGGGAGTTTACAAAACTACACATGATATGTGCTACAGCCTAAAGATATTCTGAGATTAAAAAGGGCCAAAGGAGGGGCATCTGGGTGTTTCAGTGGGTTAAGCCTCTGCCTCTGGCTCAGGTCATGATCTCAGAGTCCTGAGATCAAGCCCCACATCAGGCTCTCTACTCAGCAGGGAGCCTGCTTCCCTCTCTCTCTCTGCCTGCCTCTCTGACTACTTGTGATCTCTGTCTGTCAAATAAATAAATAAAATCTTAAGAAAAAAAAGGGGGGCCAAAGGGGCTGGAGTGGGGAGGAGCTTCTTTAGGGAATCAGTGATAGTGGCATTGCATACACATGTAACAGAAGGAGTACCCTGAGGTGCAACACACCACACAACATTTATTCTTAAAAAATAAATGTGGCAAAAGAAATACAGGAAAGGAAACATTCATGAAATCCAAGTTGCTTTCAAACATAAATTTTAAAAGACCAAGAAGACTCATCTATCTTTAAAACATTGCTTATAGATATTGAATAATTATTTAAACATGGTCCCATAAGATTTCAGAAGGGAAGGGAAAGTATGGCTTTCTTTCTTACTTATGAGTTCCAATGTATACAGCCTATCGAATGACACTGAGGATAATACAAAAGTATTCCCTAACAAGAAAATCGAAATGTCCAAAGCCAAGTTTAAGGTAAAGATACTTTAATTCATTCATGTCTGTATGGGCTCTTTGCTATTTTTAAAGACATCTGATTCTCCGGAGGTTAAATAAATTTATATTTTCAAATTCAGAGTAAGAACATCAGACCTCACCTACTAATCTACACAGTATATTGAACCAAATTTCAAAATGAGGCCCAGAAGTATATATGCTTTTTGAACTTTAAATCCTCTCTCCTCAAGTTCTATAAAAGAGATGTAAAATTTTACATGAAATTAACTGGTTCAAGTGCCTTTAAGGAATGGTTTCCATCTAGAGTAAAATGGGATTTTCCCTAAGCCATCCCTTTGTCTTCTTAAAGCAAGTGGCATTGCGTTGTATCCTGACACTGGAAGAAGAAAGTCCAGCTGAGAGTACTGGTCGTAGACTACTTCTGTCTTGTGGAAAATGCCATGAGGGATGAACACATTGCCCAGCCTTTGAGGGTGGGTCCTGTGGGCCTCATCAGGCTCCTACCTTTCCTGGCTGGAGCCCCTCCAGCCCGGAGGAGTCTGAGCATCCTAGGACACTGTTGCCCTGGTGTGCTTTCTTGGTCCCCTGCCGAGCAGAGCTGGAGAGATCAATAGCCACATCTTCCAAGCCATTCTCAGGGCGGGCTTCATCTGAGCCTCTCTGGGATTCTGCCAGTCTTGGGCTAGAACCTTCCTGGAGATGGTCTGAGTTCCAGGGTCCTGTCAGCTTTTCTTCATTTCCCGGTTTCCTTATCATCCCTGTGGATTTCTTATGCATCCCTTCCAAAAAAAGAAAAGAGAAAAAACTAAAAATAGATATCTCCAAATTCAGCAATTTTGTAAATCTCTTCCTGGTCATTGTTCTCGAAATTCCATTAAAAGTGCCCTCATCAGTGCCCATCTCTGGGGTCTCTAAGGATCCAAGTAGGTAACTAACCCCATTAGGTGTTAAAATGTGATGTCTGCCTGTGGGGTGCAGCCAGCAAAGGTATTAAAATGATTTTCTCTTAATTTAATTGTTGCCAATGTTTTGAAATCAGGAGATGGCACATCAAAAGCCAGACTTCCAGCTTTTCTGAAAGTAAGATGTCTGGCAGCACTGGGCCCACTTTCTTGTGGCTACAGGTCTGCAGATATCAGTAAGCACCACCACCCTACACCTGATCTGCTTGTGGAAGTTCAGAGGGGTGGATTTGGTTCCCAGCCCAAAATTCTCTCTGGCTCTTCAGTCTTTGAGGGCAAAGTCTAGGCCATATTTACAATTGTTATCTCAAGTCTCACCACAGCGAATGACCGAATGACCCTAGGGGCTAAATGAGTGCTAAATAAAAAACTCTTCCACACCACCCCCCACCACCCCCCACACCCCTAATTCTAATCTCCTACCCTGCCCCAGGGGCTATCTTGTGACTCATTCCTCCCAGGTGTGATCCCATTCGTTTCTGGTACAGAAAACACCCAGAATGCCCAGTCCCAAAGCTTGGACCTCTCTTGAGTAGACTGTTCTATGAGACAGAAAATAGCAAGTTGTTAATGGCGGAACTAGGACTCAGACCCCAAACTTTCTTGTATGTAGGGGGTTAATCACCTACAGATTTCTCTGCTTAGCACTATCCTCATTCCTATTACCATGAACTCTACATTGTATGGTTTCCAAACATTGTAATAGCACTCAACAGTTTGGAAACATATTTCACAAATTACAAGTATATCATTCCACTTCTAGAACCAAGAACTGATGTGACCTTTCCACACACTGCCTACAGTTTTGATGAAAAATAATTCTACTGACCATAGTTTCAGCCTTGGAATTAATTAAAATCAATGTGATATTCTAGGCCCAAAACTGAGTTAATGGATGTTGACTGGCTTGGCAAATGGCTGCCCTTCAGGGAACCCTGGCCCCTCCCCCAGCATTTCTGGACTTCTTGCTGGCTGCAGGGCCCTCTTCCTTACCCAAGAGCCAGGGTGCACAGGAACCAACCAGGCCACCCTCGGTGGAATTGAGGACGGAGTCTGGCAGTGGGATGCAGTGTCGCACCATGGCCCCATAAAGGCCGTACTCGGCCATCACGCTGCTACCACCCCAACGCTTCTCCCGCTTCCGCCACTTGGCCCTCCGGTTTTGAAACCAGACCTGATGTGAGGCAAGACAGGAAGCAGAAGAGCATACAGGAGGAGACACAGTAAAGAGGATGCTCTTAAGTGTCCCTTAGCAGGGAGTCCTAAAAACAGCCAACTAATGGTTCAAATCCCAGACCTTAAGGATCTGTGTCTACTATTCACTCAAAACTCACAGGGACTCATCATGTGGGTGTGGGTAATATGCAATCAGTATTATTTCCCATGTCGTGTAAAGAAGTGGACTATTATGTTTCCTGATTTTTCTCATTGGTTGGAAAGAGTTCACAGTGACAATGGTCCCTTTTAATGTCAGGTTGTTGGTTTGTTGGTGAAATTTCTCCTGGAAAATATTATCTTAATAAAGAAACAATAAGGAGTATTGATTAGCTGTTAAAAAAAAGAAATAGTGACATATCTTCTGACCTGGGGAAGTGTCCAAAATGTGTTGTCAAGCAAAGAGGCTAAGAAGTATAACACAATGCCTTTTTGTATAAACAAAGAAAAAAATTCCATGTGTGTAAAAATACATATATCTATAGGTATACACATGTAAACATATTCAGGGCCAAATATATATGACAGAGATGGTGTGCCGAAAGGTTACAATGGGCTATTTATGTTGGTTTCTCTCAGGGAATGATAGTCAAAGAGATGATAAATGATAGATAGATAAATAGAGTTATAGATAGATATAACTGTATATGTAGTTTTTAGTTGCAGCATACATTATTGTGTAATTTTAAGGAATTAATTAATAAAAGGAAAAAGACATTCGGGTTACAGGTGCTATCTTCTTGGAATAAACATACAGAATGGCTCCAACATTATGGGACCTGCAGCTAAGTGAGCTTCGGTTTGTGTGTCAAGGGAAACGTGTGGGGTTGTTTAGAGGTGCCTGTGTGTATGTGAAAAAAAGCATGTTCTCTGTGATGTCTTTGGGAAAGAGAAAGGGGACCCCAGACACCTGTATTCGGTCTTCTGGAAGCTCAGTTTTCATGGCCAGCATTTCCCGGGCATACACATCAGGGTAGTGGGCCTCACTGAATGCCTTCTCCAGCTCTTCCAGCTGGTGGGCAGTGAAAACAGTCCTGTAGGGAGACCCAAAGCACATGTGTAAGTGCATGTCCACAGGAGGCTGCCAGGCTTCCCAGATGTAGAAGACCCCGTGCCTGCCTTTCCACACCTTAAAAGGCCACCTCATGATAACTGGATATCCCACCTCTAAATGATTGGCCTCTGGAAAGTCCAGAAGTTCTTTAACATATTTTTTCCTCCTCGATGAATTCTATCAACTCATTCTAAGATCTATTTTAAAGGTCCACAAAATTGTGTCTTTAAAATGCTACAAAGATTATGCTGCAGCCTCCTGTGAATAGCAGAATTATGTTCCCAAATGGCTATTATGTGTCAACCAAGAGGCCATAGGGCCTGCCATAATGCAGCATCATAGATTCCTAGATTCTGTGTCCTAAGTAAAGGGCCAGGGAAGACAGCCTGGTTATATACCTGTGCCGCCTCTTCTTCCTCTTGCCAGGAGTAGGGGACAGTTTCAGGCCACGCCTCTCTTCAGATGGGCTGTCCTCATCTGTTAGCACAGGAGAAAGAGAAGATTTTAAAGGTGAGCACATTACCTTTTATTGAAAAAAAAAAAAAAACCCTGTTTTAAAGGTGAGCCTATTTTTCAGAGCACCTGGGTGGCACAGTCAGTCAAGTCTCCCACTCTTGGTTTCAGCTCAGGTAATGATCTCAGGGTTATGAAACAGCCCCAAGTTAGGCTCCATGCTCAGCATGGAGTCTGCTTGAGATTCTCTCTCCCTCTCCATCCCCCACTTATGCATGCAATCTCTCAAATAAATAAATAAATCTTTTTTTAAAAAGCGAGCATATTTTTCTTTTTTTTTTAATTTAAAAGATTTTGTTTATTTAGTTGACAGACAGAGGTCACAAGTAGGCAGAGAGGCAGGCAGAGAGAGAGGAGGGAAGCAGGCTCCATGCTGAGCAGAGAGCCCGATGTGGGGCTCAATCCCAGGACCCTGGGATCATGACCTGAGCCGAAGGCAGAGTCTTAACCCACTGAGCCACCCAGGTGCCCCAGAAAAAAGTGAGCATATTTTTCACTTTCTCTGGATTCTAATATGAGGATTGAAGTTATGATTCTGCTGAGGAATGTTAACATTTATTAATACACACTAGCATTGTTAGCACTTACTATATTCCAGGCACTCTCCTTAGCATTGTCCATGCATTATCACAGTTATTCTTCATAAAATAAAAGAACTTCAGGGGAGCTGCTAGTATTGTCCTATTTTTACAGATGAGGAAGCTGAGGTGCAGAGAGATTAAGTAACTTGCCCAAGATCACACAGGTTGTACATGGTGAAGTATTGTATGAAGACTGTGTGGAGCTACTTGGCTGTTAATGGCACTCTCTACAACCACTTAGCTCCCAACTCCCAAATTCATTCACTTCTTTCCACCTCCAACCCCTCCTTTTAACCAATACATCAACATTTCTCTAACCAGGGGTGGGCGCCGAGGTTTGACATTAGAAGCCTTGTCAGAACTGCACTCCCTGCCTTGCTGTACCAATTCTAAATCCCTGGAAGTGGGATCCAGGAAACTCATTCTTGACAAAATCTAGTCCTATTTTGTCTTTCATTTTACCAGTGCTCAGAAAGAAAAAAAACTCATCCTATGAAGGTGGTTTCTGAATTTTTTAGTGAAATTACTAATATAATAGTTTGTTTTATTTTACAGAAAGACCTATTAATAGTTTTTTTTTAAAGCAGAATGAAAGTTTGCTTGCCTGCTGATTTGTCATGCTTAGTTTTATTATTTTGTTACTTTTATTATCAGTGGAGACTCAATGTACTCTTTTGCCTTGGCTGCCTGGATGCTCAGCTCTAGGCTCTACACAGTTTCTCTCAGTCCACGTTTTCTAATATAATTCTCTGTTTTCTTCCGCCCACACCCCAGACCTCTAATTTTTTTTTCTTTTTGCCTCTTTCCCTTTCCCCATATTCCGCCTCGACTTCTTTGAGGAAATAACTGGGCTCAGAACAAAATGCTGAGCATAGCGCAACGAAATTGGCGAGTTTAGTCCTTTCTCACGTGTGGGAAGGAGGGAAGGCAGCACAAGGTGAAAAACGCGGTACCTAGATTCCCTTTTCAGCACCCCAGAAGGCGGACAGTTCCAGGCCTCCAGGCCGCGCGCTATTCAATCTTTAATCCAGCAAACCTTTGAGCGCACGCAGGGTACTGGGTTCTGTGCAGGTGATGAACAAGCACGCCCGGGCCTCACTGACCTATGCCGTTCGTAGAGGCCGAGACTCGCGTCGGGCGCTGAGGAAAAACCCTCAGGAAACTGCTGCTTGGTTGCCCAGACCCCCAGGGTAGGTCGAGAACAGGGTGGTGGTGATATCCGCTCTGCTGCGGGACTAGATCCCGGAGAAGAGGCAGGGATTTAGGGAGAGGCAAGGGGCAGGGATCGAGGCTGAGAGAATACGCCTCCTCCGACGGGACCACGGCCTAGGGTCCCGACTTCCCTTAGATCCGGGATGCTGGGGATAGGGGCTCAGTGAGGTTATGGTGAATTACCCCTGCACTGCCCAAGCCGGAGGAAAGAGGGGCAAGACCCGGATGGGCTCTTCTGATTACCGGACGTCGAGACGCTCTCGCTGCTCTTCTGGCTGCTGAAGTGGGGAGGCGGACCACCTGGTGCTTGCTGGACAGCGGACTCAGGCGCTCCGGGTGGAAAAAACGGCACGTCGGCTAGAAGCAGGCAGGGCGCCCGAGCAGCCACAGGAGGCTGCGCGCCGAAGCCACAGAGAAGTCCAAGCCCCAGTGGGAGGGCCCCGCGCGCCAGGCAGGAGCTCGCGACACCCGGACCCGTGCAGGGTGCGGCCGGGGAGGTCTCGCAACCAGATCCTGGCCCGGGGTCGGAAGGCGCCGGCACCTCAGCCTCCAGGCCCAGCAGGTCTGTGATGGCGAAGCTGCGGGGGCGCGGAACACTAGGTGAGCCACCAGGCTCCAGCGCCCTGCTCCTGGAGCGCCCGTCGGAAAGTGCGTTCTGGTAGGTCATTGCTTCTCAGTTGGCGAGACTTGACCTTCGCTAGGTCCGGTTTGCTGAGTGGGCGCAGCTCAGAGGACGCTTTATACTGCTGGACACCCCGTCGGGCGCGGAAGGCCAGGAGGGTCCAATCAGTGGGTCGCGGACGCGTCATCGCCCCGGACCCCGCGAGATGCGGACGCTACAAGTTTCCCTCCCCTCGGTCGCCGCCCTCCCAGCTGCAGTCCCCTCAATCACCTCCTTCTCTCCCCTCTCCAGCTGTCCTCCTGCCCTTTCCCCATCCAACCCTCTCCCCGCCCCCATTCTCAGGGAGAGGAAAGTAAGAAGGGGACGACCCCCCCCCCATCTGCCGGTTCCTCTAAAAGCCACATATTCCAGGCCCCGGTGTGGTCTTCCTTTTCCTTCCAGATTCTCTAGGTGGAGGTCCTGCTCACAGCTGTCCCCAAAGCCTCCTCTCAAGACCTAGGTCCTCTGGGCACCTGGCTGACTCAGTCAGAGGAACATGAGACTCTGACTCTCGGGTTATGAGTTTGAGTTCCCACCTGGTGTGTAGAGATTACTTAAATAAGTAAAACTTTTAAAAATATTTTTTAAAAAGACCTAAGACCTCATTCCCAGCCATACTACCACCAATATGACACACGCCAGCCTTCCAACTCCACCGCCAGGGCCTTCCCAAAAAATCTCCAAGGGAAGGGAGTGGGAAACATTTATTTAATCCACTCCCACTCCATCTCCAGCCGAAGTTACTCCCTGCTCTCTAAATGGCTTTAGCCTGTATTAAACTCACAGGAGCTAGGGGAGTAGTAGAGAGTGACAGATGTAAAGTGAACCAGGGAAGAGTGCCCAGTTTAGTAAACAAAAGTACTGGAGGTCCAGTGAAATTTGAATTTCAGATAACCAGTGAATATTTTTTTAGTGTAAGAATGTACCAGTATTTTATCTGGGAACTCTTCATTGGGTGGGGGATAAATTGGAACATAAGACCTGTGAGAGGCACCCCTATTCAAGGAGGAAAATAAATTACTGTCAGATTTTACCATCATTCAAAGAAAGCCTGATTTTCCTGTGGAGCTCCCTGATTTGTTAAAGTTGGCGCCAAATTACATGAGTAAACCACTCTGGGCTCACACACAGAAAATTTGAGTCCTCCAAACCCAAATCGTTCGAAACCTTGAGCCCACCCTTTCTAAACATAGAATCCTGGAAACAGAATCTTTTCAGTGTCTCCACATAGCACCCACCCCACCCACAGGGCCGGGCAGTCTGAGGTCACCTAGTGAGAGAGGTAAAAACTCTGGGTCCCACCGGAGTGGTTCCCTGCCCCAGAGAGAGGAGCTCAAGCCCTGAAAAGTGGGTCTCCAGCTTGCTGCACCTTCGAGTGGGTCCTCTGTTAAACGTGCAGATTAAACGAGGAGCTTCCGATAAAGATAATTACAATAGGCTGAGCATTAACTTTCCATTATTAAAAGAAGACCCAAATCTCCTCCCCTCTCCTCCCCCCTCCCCCTCCTCCCCCGCAAGCTGTTCCTGGTATTAGCAAAACAATAACTTTCCTTTAGGATAATTGTCTTTTGAATCGCTGGGGGTCAGGGGCGGCTTTGGACCCCAGCATCAATTTCGGCGCAGCCAGAAACTTAAAGGAAGGTGTTGTTGGTACAGGACCAAGTCAACGTGCTCTAGCTCTTTGCTCTGCAGAATAGTCATTGTAATTAAGAATTTGAGGCCGCAGTTTAGGAAGACACCTAAAGATCCACACGTTTTGAGACCAAGTCCGGGGTAGACAGGAGGGACCATCCGCCCCAAGGTGGCTCAACCGTGGTCACTCTAAAGGGGAGGGTGTAAGAGGCGGCTCCCCGTTTCATACAGAAACTCTCCTGGACGCTCGCACCATGCCTGAAGCCTGGAGGGCTAATAATGTCCCCTTGCCTCTGCTAGGGTCTTGAAGTCTCCCTCCCCAGATTTCTGCCCTGGGAGGCAGATGATTACTCAAAGGACAGGCCTCAAGTGGATGGCCTGGAACCCAGAGGTACTAAAAGGCGGGGCGGGAGGAGCCCAACTTCGGTCACCCCACACAGTGACTTCACAAAGCCAAGAGCACACTGGTTAGCAACCCCTTCGGAAGGCCTCTTTTGCAGATGAGAAAAACTGAGGCTTATTAACCCAGTACTCTGGACACAGATAGAAAAACCAAGAAAGCGAAGCTAAAAGAAAGTGGAAGAAGGAGCAGGGATTGCAGCTCTAAAGGCTCTTTGCGATTCCTGCACTGGAGCATCCCAAAAGCCTCCTCCCGCTCCAACTGCAGGAAGAGGCCCTCTGGACCAAGTTGGGGAGCTAGATGAAGCCTGGGTGTCTTCCTTTTTGCAGAGTGGCTGCCACGGGAGCGCAGAACCTGAGGACACCTACAGTGTCTCCTCCCCAGGGAGAAGCACCTTCCCTACCCCCTTGCAGCTCTAACCCACCTCCCCACTGCTGCAGACTATCAGTTTGCTACAGGAACTCTGCCGGGTCTGCTCAGAGAACGCGAAAGCAGCCACAAGAGATGGACCAAGCCCCTGGCTCTACCTCTGCCAAGGTGCAGAGAGCATTTCCACTTGTTTAGGAAACTGGGGAAGGAGAGTACGACCTGGTGCCATCCTGAGCCCACCCACACTTCACGAGTCCCCTGGCGCTGGGGCAAGTGCGGAGTCTATGGGTGGGCGTAAGCCTTTGAGGAACTTTTCCGCGCCCTGGCTGGGTGGAGAGTAGTGTCCTCCTAGCCCTATCCCTCCACAAACAAATCTGCGGCCAGGGGACGAGCCCTCTGGAGCATCCCCGACCTGGTTCACCCCCGGAGTCGTTTTGGAACCCTAAATCCGTTAAGGGGTCCGGATCTGTCTTCATCAGCCAGGATTATCCGGGATTTAACTAATCAGTAAACGTTTCTCCGCTCATTATTTTCCAAGAAAGGTTTCCATCCCCTCTCTGTGGCCAACCACGAATGTGTGCTCCACTTAACCTGACCTCCCACGCGTTCCTGCTCTGCCCAGCTCCAGGCTGACACAGGACCGAGTGTGAGTGGCTCAACTGAGTTGCGTCTGAGGCTTATAGGAGCCACCCCTGGCCAGGCTGGCAGCATTAAAATAATAGGAATGGGATGGATGGGGGTGAATAAAACAGATCTCCATGTGAATGCACAAACAAGCCCTATGACTCTGTTCCTCTTCTGATTTTCTTCCTGCCTCTCTGGCTACTACTTCTTGGTTGTTTTGTGGCCCCTCACCCCCACCCCTCAAAGGCTGCCTAGACACTGTTCTGCCCTCTCCACCATTTCAAGCCCTGACCATTCTGCCTTGCAGACCTGCCCAACCTCAGGTGCCAAACCACCCACGTCTTAGCCTGGGGACTTTCTCTGGTCTCCAGAGGCTACTTTGCCCACTAACCAGAGGTGCCAAGGATTAAAATGCCCTGAGAAGCCCTGGACCACCTGTGCCAGGTCTAGGGTGGAATAACTCAGGCATGCATTCTATTCTGCTTCCCAGAGGTCTCCAGCAGGGTGTGCCCCAGTTACTGGTTAATTATCATATCCAAATTGCTTTCTTCCTAGGTGCTGTAGGTGCCTCACCCAGGCTCCCATTCTTGGGCTCTGGCACCTCGCTCCAGCTGCTGTGAATGTAGGCTACTAACTACATTGCCCATAATGAGAATTTACCCCTGCTGACAAAAGCCTTTAATCTACAACCCCCCCATCCCCACATCCAGAATGTTTAACTGACTTATATTAGACATGATACAATGCTACCCCTTGCCTCCAGAGGAACAATTCTGCAGAGCCGTTTCTGCTTTAAACTTTCTGCTCAAGGATCAGGCCAAGGCTCAGCTGGACCTATGAGCACACTGTTGCCCAGCTCCTCCCCCTTTTCTGACTTCCCTAATCTCTGAGAACTTTTCAGCCTCAACCTCAATAAAGCTTATACATCCACATTCTCTCTCCATCTCTGCTTCTAGGAACCTGTTCCCATCTCATTTCCCCACATCCCAAATAGATGTCCAAAAGCATCTCCCAGATAAATGACTTATTCTGGAGTACTTGACTCAATGCCCACCTCTGGGGAAACCCAAACTCACACATCCTATTTCTCAGGCTCCCTTGGGCACCCGTCTCTTCCCTCATGTGAGATCCCATGATTCAGTCATCATGTGCCTGCCAAGAACTCCCAAATCTGTCTTCAGCCTGGTATGTGCTCCTGCAGCTCAGGCCCACATCGAGGGCCTCCTGGACTTCTGTCCCAGTGTCTCAGGAGTGCCACAGCACAGTCCATCAGCACTGAATGCAACATCTGCCCCCAAGTCTTCTTCACCTTTATTATGCCAGGGGCCCAAAGAAAGCCCTCCACACCAGGTCAACCTCCAATTACCAAAGATAACATGAGTAACAACAAGAGCTGACATCTCTTGGGTTCTTACTAGAGGCAGCTACTATTATATATGCCTTATCAAAAGGTTCGCATTTCATCCTGACCACTGGTGGTCTAAGGGTGGATGCTAGTGTTTTCTATATCTTTCAGGTAAAGGAACAAAGATTCAGTGGGGCAAATAATCACATAAATTACCCAAGGGCACCCCACTGCCAAGTGGCAGAGCCAGATTTGAACCCAAACTCTGTGAGACTCATGCCTGGATCTGTCCCACTAGTTAGTCTGCATCTGTCTTCAAGTTCTCTCCCTGCCCATTGCTGCTCAATGGGTCTGGTCAAGCTAGCACTTGCTGGAGGGAAATGTATTTGTCAGTCGATGGCTACTCAGTATCCAAACAACTCTTGAGGTACCCTGTAAGAGGTGCTTTCTTTGAGTGGGGTAAAAGGTAGATGCTTTCTCTTCCCACTCTCTGGCAGTTCAGTTATTACCTGGGAGTCCTGGGGCCAGTGCAAAGGGCCAGGTATGTAGTCCTTCCTAGGTTCCCCTCACCCCACTGGAAAAATCTCTTCTACACTCTTGCAGTACTTGATGCTTTTTATGCCATGTTGTCTTACCCTTCAGTTCTTTTATATCAGTCTTCAACCTTCTATTGGCTTCAGGTGCCCAGGACCAAGTCTTACTCATAATCACATCCCAGAAAAATACTTTTTATCTTCCAACACAATGCATTTCTTCATATAGCTTCTGGATTGATCTCCTCACATTGGACCAGTGGTTCCCAAAATGTGATCCCCAGACAAGCAGGACCAGCATCACCTGGGAACTGGCTAGAAAGACAAGCTCTGGACCCCACCCAGACTTACTGAATGGAAATTAGGGGTGGGACCCAGCTATCTGTGTTCACAAGCTCTCCAGGGGATTCCACTGCCCCTTCAAGTTTGAGGATCAGGGTCTCCTAGCAATATTTCATGACCCATGTGTCCTTCTTTGTTTAGCAAATGTGGTCTGGGCATACAAACCTCTCCCCATGCTCTGAGGAGCTATGGGGAATGCTCAAATTCAAGGGTAGGATAACAGTTAACAGCCAGATGTGAACTATGGGAACCAGTAAATCAGGGGCACCAAAAAAGGAAGAGAAAAACTTTTATTTAAAACTCATGTGTATTTAAAAAAAAAAAAACATGTTATGGGATGCCTGGGTGGCTTAGTGGGTTAAGCCACTGCCTTTGGCTCAGGTCATGATCCCAGGGTCCTGGGATTGAGTCCCGCATCAGGCTCCTTGCTCAGCAGGGAGCCTGCTTCTCTTTCTGCCTCTACCTGCCACTCTGCCTGCTTGTGCTCTTGTACTCTCTCTCTCTTTCTCTCTCTCTCTGACAAATAAATAAAAAAATAAATAAATAAATAAATAAAATATTTTTAAAAATGTTAACAATAAAACTAATAGCTTCCATCGGTGGAGGACTGGCTGTGTGCTGGGTGCTGTGCTAAGTGTTTTACGTGTATCAATTCATTTAATACGTGCAAAAACCCTAATGAGGGAATTCTTCGTATTATCCCCATTTTGTGAATGAGAAAACCAAGACACAAAGCTGTAACTAGTCTGGCAGGCAGTGGAGAAGTGAGGATCTACTGTCATCCTTGAAGCAACAAAGTCATGATGGGGAGAATGACAATGTTCCTCACACTTGTCTGTGGTTAGGGATTGTTTTGGATTTTGATTTCTATGGACTTGAGGCCTGTAAAAGATTTAATCTTGCACATATCCTATTGCCATCAATTGATGGTACTGTGGGCTTGAGGCAGATTTCTGTGAGAAGCTCCTGTGCCATGGTTGTTCTTTTCTCCTTAGGTTCTGGGATAGTAGGGAGATCCCCAATAGGAATGCAGGTAACACTCTGGCCCCAAGGAATGTGTTTCCTTTCCTCTTTCTGGGACCCTGTGTCTGTCTCTGTCCTCCTTCCTCTTCCCTACCACTCTCTTGCTTAGCCCTTCCCTCAATTTAGCTCATCAAAAGGCTCACGGCCACCTTCCTTAATTTCAAATAAAGTCAAATGAACTGCAAGACTCTGAGTTGGGATCCCCAGGGAAGAGAGAAGACATGACAGAAGGTGAGCATGGGAGGAAGAGACACTGGCAGGTGTGTTGCTTGGGCGAGGAATGGAGTGAGAAGTTAATGGCACAGATCATGTCAACCAAAATATCATGGGAAAGGGACACTAAGGGCAGGCAGGAACTGTTGATGAGCTTCATTTCCAGCATTAAACAAGCATTAGGTCATCTACTGGTGGAGAAAGCTATCTGGCAGCAAATGACAATGTGCTTGTAATGGATTTGTAATAGAGGTGAATATATGGTCACCATTCAGGCCACACCTAGGCTGATGCTCTGGGGGAAGGTAAGAACGGTTCTGCCAGGGAGGGGTGACTGCAGTTTCCACCAGCTTGATGGGGCCTCTCCTAGGACACAGACACTTCTCATTGGAAGGAAGTCTTCCCTCCTACCACAGTGCTTAGCTCTGCCAGCTCTCTTAGAGTTACCTGCCACATTTGTAATTACTCATGTCCATTACTGCACTTTTCCTATACCCTTACCAGATGCTACAGCTGGCACTGTCTGAGGGCTGCCCACCAACCCCCCAGGTCACCTGCAGCATCTGTGGACAGTTCCCAAACACACCAACAGCATCTTACCTCAGCACCTGCAACTCTGCCTGATGATGTTCTCAGGCCCCAGGAGTACAGTGGCCAGGCCTGGGATCCAGGTAGGATCCCCAGTGGGCCATCCCCAATGGCCCCAGCAACAACCCTCTAAGGGTGACTGGGAATTGGTGTGGAATACAAAAGCATCCTTGTCAAATGGGGCAACAAAACTGGAGCATTTTTCACAGTCACTCCAAAGGCCACATCAGGATTGAGCCTGGCAAACCCCACTCATTATCAGGCTTCTCTGTGTCCTCCCCCTCTCCTCTACCATAGATGACTTATTTTACCTTCCAGATGAACCATTTTATCCAGTCCCTGTATCAGGGTCCGCTCTGGGGACCTAAATCTGAATAGTGGAGAGCTCCACAAAAGCAGAGTTGGGCAGGCCTGGCAGGACTGTGTGCTGGGAGCCTGGCACATGGCTGGCACAGAGTGACTACTTCCAGAAGGTCTGCAGAGTGGAAGATTCCAAGGCTGTGATACATATGAACCATGCATCTGCTGCCAAAACCAGCTCCTCGCCATCTACTCAGCACTCTTTCTCAAGAATCCCCTCCCCAAATACTCAAGGCCTGGTCCAAGGAAGATGGGCTAAAAGCATACCTCCATGGCAACCTTGGCACTTAAGACAGAAAGGAGCCCAACCTTGGAACTCATAGCCCAGCCCTGGGACTAGTCATCCTGCCTCTTTCCCACAGACCTGTTGTTCACTGCTGGAGACCAAGGTTTAGAAATGTATGCCACCAAGCTGCCCAGACACTCTGCAGCTGTATTTTCATCTGTGCTAGGTTTTTGCCTGTGAGGCCAAAAGAAGTGGCATTAGAGGCTGGGGTGTGTAAGGGACTTGTGGTGACCCATGCCTGGCACAGGATGGGGTTGGAGCAAGCCATCTGTGCTCTGTCAGCCTGGACAAAAGATGGCAATATGTCTGTCCGATTGTTGTATCTTACTTGTTCTAGCTCACTCCCCCCAAACACACTAATTAAACCAGACATCCTCAAGTCAACTAGAGAAAACCTCATTAAAGAGGGGAGGAGGAAGCAAAAACAGGAGAAGGTATGACAGTGAAAACCTACCCCCACCCTGCAGACACGGGCTGCCAATATGTTTTAAATCAGCCCTTACTGAACACAACAAAGATGCCTCTATTCAATGTGCAGCTCCCCAGAGAGAGAGAAAGTTGTAAACACTGAGACATTTTATCCTTTATACCACATTATAGCCAAGGCTTTCATCTGCAAAGGGTGAAAGTATTTGGAGGTGGTTTGTGCTCTTGGTCCTGTCATGCTTGGAGGGACTTTCATCGCATGCTCCTCACATGCTAGGAGCTCACTGATGATTCCCCAGACTGGGGTCTCCTGTATTTCTTTCTTTTTTTTTTTTCTTTTTTTTTTTTTTTTTTCAGATTTTATTTACTTATTTGATGAGAGAAAGGCAGAGAGTGTAGGAACATAAGCAGAGGGAGTGGGAAAGGGAAAGCAGATGTGGAGCTCAATCCCAGGAACCTCGGATCATGACCTGAGCTAAAGGCAGACACTTAACAACCGAGGCACCCAGGCACCCCATGTATTTCATTTGCTCTGGATATTAACAGATTTTATCTTTTTTAATATTTCCACTCCTCCATTCCTTCTAGGCTGTCCTTTTTGAATTCCAGTTATTTTTTGGCTGAGCTTTCTCACTCTTTCTTCCATGACTCTTAAGCCTCTCTTTCATATTTTCTGTCCTCCAATCATTTTGCTACAGCTCTAACTTGATATTCCCTAATCTCTCTTCGATTGTGCCTAACCTGCTTTATAAACAGTCCATTGTGTTTTAAGTTTAAGACTGTATTTTTTCATTTCTGTCTGATTTAAACCCACTCATTTTAGAGTTGCCATCAGTGCTTGGTAGCTGAAGCACTTAAAGGTCAAATTCTGTCATTTGTTCTTTCTGCTAATGCTCACAGTAGTTTTGCTTATTTTTATCAAGACTTTGGGTTTCTTTTTAAGAGCAGTTTTAGATTCACAGAGAAATTTAGCAGAAATACACAGATTTCCCATATACCTCCTAACCCCATATATGTACAGCCTCCCCAACTATCAACACCCCCCCATTCAATGAACCTACATCAACAAATCATTATCATCCAAAGTTCATAGTTTACAGTTGGTTCACTCTTCATGTTGTATGTACTATGGGTTTGGACAAATGTATAATGACATGTATCCACCATTAAAGTATATAGAGTATTTTTCACTGCCCTAAGAATCCTCTGGGCTCCACCTGTTCATCCCTCCCTCCCTTTAAATCCTGGCAACCACTGATTTTACTGTTTCCATAGTTTTTCCTTTTCCAGAACATCATATAGTTGGAATTGTATGCTATGTAGCCCCTTTAAATTGACTTCATTCACTTAGTAATATGCACTTAAATTTATTCCATGTCTTTTCTTGGCTTGATAGTTCATTTCTTTTTTGTGCTGAATAATATTCTATTGTCTGGAGGTACCATAGTTTACCTATGGAGGTACCATTCACCTCCTAAATGATATCTGAGTTGCATCCAAGATTTAGCAATTATAAATAAAGCTGCTATAAACATCTGTGCAGGTTTTTGTATAGACAGAACTCTTCAATTCTTTTGCATAAATATTAACAAGCACAATTGCTGGATCTTATGATAAAAGTATTTTTATTTTTCTAAGAGACCACCAAACTGTCTTCCAAAGTGATTGAACCATTTTACAGTCCCGGTAACAATGAATGGCAGGTCCTATGGCTCCACATCCTCCCCAGTATTTGGTGTTGTCATTGTACTGGATTTTGACCATTCTAATAGCTATGTAGTGATATCTCACCGTTGATTTAATCTGTATTGCCTTGATGACATACGACGTCATATGAACTTTTCACATGCTTATTTTCCACATGCTTATTTTCCATCTATATATCTTCTTTGGTAAGGTATCTGTCTTTGGCCTATTTCCTAATCAGATTATTTTCTTATTGTGAGATTTAAGAATTCTTTGTACATTTTGAAAAACAGTCTTGTATCAGATGTTTGTTTTGCAAATATTTTATCACTGTTTGTGGTTTGCCTTCTCATTCTCCTGACATTGTATTTCACAGAGAAGAAGTTTCTAATTCTAATGATGTCCAGATTATCAATTATTTCTTTCATGGATAATACATTTGTATTTAAAAAGTCATCACCACACCAAAGATCATCGAGGTTTCCTCTATGTTAACTTCCAAAAGTTTTATAGTTTTGTATTTTACATTTAGCTCTATGATCCATTTTGAGTTACTTTTTGTGAAAGGTGTAAGGTCAGTGCCTAGATGGATTTTTTGCATATTGATATTCAGTTATTCCAACACCATTTGTTAAAGAGATTATATTTGCTCCATTCTATTCCCTTCACTTTTCTGTCAGTGATCAGTTAACTATATCTATGAGGATCTATTTCTGGACTTTATTTCATGACAATTAGTCTATTTGTCTATTCTTTTGACAATACTGAATTGTCTTGATTACTGTACCTTTATAGTGAGTCTTGAAGCCGAGGAGCTCCAATCCTCCAACTTTGTTCTTCTGCATCATTATTAAGTTGGCAATTTTTGGTCTTTTGCCTCTCCATGTAAACATTAGAACCATTTTGTCGGTATTCACAAAATAATGCTGGTTCTTGGTCTTTTGCCTCTCCATATAAACATTAGAACCATTTTGTTGATATTCACAAAATAATGCTGGTATTTTGATTGTGACTACAATGAATCAATAGAGAAAGCTGGGAAGAACTGACATCATGACACTATTAAGTCTTCCAATCCATGAATTTGAAATATCTCTCCATTTATTTAATTCTTCTTTAATTTCATTTATCAGAGTTTTCTTTTTATCCTCATATAAATCTTATACATATTTTATTAGATTTATACCTAAGTATTTCATTTTGGGGATGCTAATGTAAATGATACTATGTTTTTAATTTCAAATTCTAATTGTTCATCACTGGTCCATAAAAAAAATTGACTGGTGAATCTTAACCCTGTATTAAGCAACCTTGCTATAATTACTTATTAGTTCCAGGAAATTTTTTTTCTGATTCCTTGGTTTCCTACATAGATAATCATGTCATCTGGGAACAAAAGTGGTTTTCTTTCTTTCTTTTATTTCTTTTTCTTTTCTTAATGCTTTAGCAAGGATTTTTAGTATAATGTTGAAAAGGTGTGGTGAGTGGGGACATCCTTAGCTTATTCCTGATCTTAGTGGAAAAGCTTCTACTATCTCACCATTAAGTATGATGTTATCCTGAGCCCTGACAACATAACACAGAGAATGAGCCTCAGTCAAGCTAGGCAAGTTCCCCAAACGCTGTCCTCCCCATATCGCTAATGAGTCACAATGGGTCACAAATGGGCTGCCTGATGGGCATGTCAGAGAATTAGCCATCCCACACAAAGACCAAGCTGCAACAATGCAATCCCTGTAGGCAAGCAACTTAAACCTTACTATCCTCATATAGTGACTAAGCCACAACCAGGCTGAGGAAGAGCCCCAAACTCCACATTACTTGTGGAGTAACCATAGCCCTATCACAGCTGGCAGGCATATGCAGCCCACACAGAGATACCCATAGAAAATCTGGCTCTGGCAGCCAGGGAGACAGCACTTCTGGGCCACATGGAGCAGCTCCTATGTAAGACCACTCCTTCAGGACTGAATGAAGTAGTTGGTTTGCCTACTACATATAGACAAACAGACAGGCAAGATGAAGAGACATAGGAGTATTATTTCAAGCCAAATTTATTTCAATCCATAGAACAAGGAAAATCCCATTGCCTTAAGGAAATGGAAATAAGCAACCTACCTTTTAAAGAGTTAAAAGTAATGGTCATAAAGATTCTCACTGATGTCAAGAGAAGAATGAATGACAACACAGTGAGAACTTCAATAAAGAGATAGAAAGTGTAAGAAAATATGAAACAGAAGTTATAGTGAAGTGAAAAATAACTAGAAGAGTCCAACAGAGAGTGGGTAAATTAAAAGCACAAATCAGTGAGCTGGAAGACAAAGCGGTGTAAAACATTCAGACCGACCAGCAAAAAAAAAAAAAAAAGTCAAGCAGAGAGTCAATTATCATATGGTCTCACTTATTTGTGGAGCATAAGGAATAACACAGAGGACATGGGGAGATGGAGAGGAGAAGTGAGCTGGGGGAAATTGGAGGGAGAGATGAACCATGAGAGGCTGTGGACTCTGAGAAACAAACTGAGGGTTTTGGAGGAAGGGAGGTGGGAGGTTGGGTGAGCCTGGTGGTGGGTATTATGGAGGACACATATTGTATGGAGCACTGGGTGCGGTGCATAAACAATGAATTCTGGAACACTGAAAATAAATAAATAAATAAAAATTTAAAAGTAGTAGGGATACCTTAAGGGACATCAGACACACCACCAAATGGAATAATGTTCACATTATAGGCATCCAAGCAGGAGAAGAAAAAGTGAACAAGCCAGAAAAAAATTATTTGAAGAAATAATAGCTGAAAACTTCCCTAATCTGGGAAGGAAACACACATACAGGTCCATGAATCCCAGAGAATTTCAAATAAGATAAACACAAAAAGAAATGCCCCCAAGAAATATTATCATTAGAATGGTAAAAGTTAAGGGTAAAGAGAGAATCTTAAAGCAGCAAGAGAAAAGCAACATATTATATACAAGGAATACACCATATCAGCAGGTTTTTAAGCAGAAACTTTATAAACCGGAAGTAAGTGGCAAGGTGCCCAAAGGAAAAACTGTCAACCAAGAATTCTCTACCCATGAAGACTGTCATTAAGAATTGAAGGAAAAATTAAGAGTTTTCCAGATAAGCAAAAGCTAAAGGAGTTTGTCACTAAAGCAGCCTCACAAAAAAAGAAATAGTAGAGAATTGGTATAATTTCTTCCTTAAGTGTTTGGTAGAATTCCCGAGTGAATGCATCTGGGTCTGGTGCTTTTTGACTTAAAAGCTTATTAATTTTTAATTGGATTTCTTTAATAGACACAGATCTATTCAGATTGTCTATTTCTTCTTGTATGAGTTTTGGCAGATTTTGTATGTGGGAATCCTCTGTACTTTCTGCTCAATTTTTTTTTAAGATTTTATTTATTTATTTGACAGAGAGATCACAAGTTGGTGGAGAGGCAGGCAGAGAGAGAGGGAAACAGGATCCCCACTGAGCAGAGAGCCCGATGCGGGGCTCGAGATGCTGAGATCATGACCTGAGCTGAAGGCAGAGGCTTAACCCAATGAGCCACCCAGGTGCCCCTTTCTGCTCAAATTTTTAAAATAATTTTAAAAATGAAGTCTTATCACTGATGTTGGCAAAGCCCACAAAGGAGAGTTTGCTCTCAGTACTTCACATCCCTGGTTTTCATCCTCATTTTTGGTCCCTGGAAATTCCCCATTTAAGAGATAAGCTTTGACTCTAAATGGACATTTATGATATATTATTCAATATTTCTAGGGAAGGTTATTAGCTTAATCAGTTCACATTTATGGCTGAAAATGGAAATCAAATTTTCCTTCAGAAAAATTTTCAAGGCTCTTCTGGTTGCAAGTGTCAAAAACAACTTGAACCCAGAGATTAGGAAGATGGCAGACTAGGAGGACCCTGAGCTCATCATGTCACACATTTTTAACTAGATACCATCCACATCCAAATAAATAAACTGGAGAGCAGTCCAAAGACTAGAAAAGCAAATTCCATGACTAAATATAGAGAAGAACCTGCAGCTCAAAGCTTATGAAGGTCAGAAAGGCAGGAAGGATCTGTGTGTGCAGAGAGGCAGAGAAATAGGCCCTCGCACCAGGGACACACACAGGGAAGACTAATCCCCATAACTTATAACTTTAAAAACCAGAGGGGCTGAATTATAAAACCAGTGGACATGGAGATTTAAAAGTCTGCTGACTCAGTATTGGTCAGGCCAGGATGGCAAGTGATAGCTGTGTTGCAACCTTTAGAGAAAGCAGCCTAAGCAGCCAGGCAACAGCAACAACAACAACAAAAACAAAAACAGCAGTTTTGCAGTGCACGGGACAAATGGGAGACTGATCTCTTCATACTGATTTTGAAGCACATTGGGGGACTTCTCTGAAAACAGGGGAACTAGCAGGTGCCATTTTCCTCCCCTGCCCTCCAGCATAAATACAGAGCAGACTGCAAGTGGTCGGCTGCACAGACACTTGCTGCCTGACCTGCTGGCAGTGCACCACACTCATGAGGTCTTCTGAGGACTAGCCCACTCTACACCTGCTGGTCTCAGCTCTGGGGCCAGGGAAAATGTTGTTAAAGCTGTGCATGCACCCTGACCAGCCACCGGGTCCACACCTGCCACAGTGCACTGCACACATCCACTGTGCAGTCCCAGCCACATGCCCCCAACCATACCCCCAGCAGAGCTAGTATGCAGCCCCAAGCCACCCACAGTGCTTCAGAGCATCTGGCCTAGGATTAGTGGTCCAGACCAAATTTTTCTAATACCACCACCCCATTCCCCAGTTCCCTGCTGGGCATTCCCCACAGAGTTCCCCACAGGGCTAAAACTACAGAGGGCAAGCACAGCTCACACCAGGTAGAGAGTCAGTGAAGAAGACTGCACTGAAAAGAAAAGTAACTCAGACACAACAGCAGGGCATATGTAATACAGAGGATACTTTCCTGAAGTGCCAGGTTCTGATGAACAGGGTACACTAACACTGCGGGTCACCCTAGAACCTCTTCTTCATAAAGTCACTACTTTCAAGACCCAAAGACATAGTTGACTGTCTTAACATGGAGAAACAGACACAGAGAGGCAGACAAAATGAGGAGACAGAGAAATTTATCCCAAATAAAAGAACAAAGACACAGCCAGAGATTTAAGTGAAACAGATGTAAATCATATACCTGAAGGAAATTTTAAAGCAATGATCATAAGGATACTCACTGAATTTGAGGAAAAAAAGTGGAAGACATGAGTAAGTCCCTTAACACAGAGATTAGGGATAATAGAGCAGAGATAAAGGACTCAGTAAGCAAAATAAGAAACACAATTGATGAAATGAAAAGCAGGATGGAAGAAGCAGAGAAATGAATTGGTGACCTAGAAGATAGAGTAATGGAGAGTAATTCAGATGAACAAAAAGGAGAAAAAAGAATTACACAAAATGAGAATAGACTTAGAGAATTCAGTATGTCCATCAAACATTATAACATTCATATTATATGAGTCCCAGAAGAAGAGAGATAAAAGAGGACAGAAAATTTATTCAAGGAAATAATAGCTGATAACTTCCCTACTCTGGGAAAGGAAACAGATAGCAAGACCCAGGAGGCACAGAGAACTACCAACAAAATTTTTAAAAGCAGAGCAACACCAAGACATATTGTAATTAAACTTGCAAAATATAGCGATAAAGAAAAAAATCTTAAAACTGATAAGATAAAAGAAGTCATTAACTTATGAGGGAAAACCCACAAGGCTAGCAGGAGATTTTTCAGCAGAACTTTGCAAGCAAGAAGGGAGCGGCATGATATATTTGAAGCACTGGATGGGAGAAAATCTGCAGCCCACAACATTCTATCCTGCAAGGCAGAACAGAAGGAGAAATAAGGAGTTTCCCAGACAAAGAAAAACTAAAGGACTTCATGACTACTAAATCAGCCCTGCAAGAAATATTAAAGGGACACTTTGAGTGGAAAGGTGAGACCAAAAGTAACAGAATAAAGGTAGGAAACACAAAGCAGTGAAAATGAATATTTCTGTAAAAAATAAGTAAAGGAGCTCAAGAAAAAAAGATAGAAAATTAATGAGATATACCTAAAATGTGGGGGAGGAGAGGAGAAAAAATGGGTTTCAAACTTAAATGATATCAACTTAATATAGATGCTATATGCAAAAGAACCTAAAGATTCTATTAACCTGATGGTTACCTATTGATAATCACATATCAAAAATAACTAATAAATATTTAAAGAAAACAAGGAAAGAAATCCAAATATATTACTAAAAAACCCCAGCAAACAATGAAAGAGAGGAAGACATGAAAGGATCAGAGAAAAATGTCAGAAGCAATCACAAAACAAGTAATAAAATGACAAGAAATACATATCTATCAATAAATACTTTGAATATCAATGGACTAAAAACTCCACACAAATGACATAGGGTGACAGAGTGGATTAAAAAAAAAAAAAAGACCTATCTATATGGTGCCTACAAGAGACCCTATTCAGACCTAAAGTCACCTGCAGATTGAAAGTGAGGGGATGGAGAAACATCTATAATACAAATGAATTCAAAAGAAAGAGTGGTATAATACATTATGTTTATTAAAAAAAAGAACTGGAAAAAAAAAGAAAGAAAGAGTGGTTAGTAATGCTTATTTTGGACAAAATAAACGTTAAAAGAAAAACTGTGACAAGAGAGAAAGAAGGACACTATAAAATCATAAAGTGGGGTACCTCAGTGGCTCAGTGGGTTAAGCCTCTGCCTTCAGCACAGTCATGATCTCAGGATCCTGGGATCAGTCCCGCATTGGGTTCTTTGCTAAGCAGAGAGCCTGCCTCCCCCTCTCTCTCTGCCTACTTGTGATTTCTCTTTCTGTATGTCAAATAAGTAAATAAAATCTTTAAAAAAATAAAATAAAAAAAATAAAATCATAAAGTGGACGATCTAACAAGAATATCTAACAATTATATATAATCATGCACCCAACATAGGAGCACCAAAATACATAAAAAATTCAATAACTGCTCTTGGAAGATGGCAGGGAAGTAGGAGGAGGCGACTTTTCAACCTGTACCCTAAAGTGAGCTGATTACCTACCAAAGAATTCTGATCACCCATGAAAACAGCCTGAGACCAGAATTATACACGTCTGGATCTCTACAGGGGCAGAAGACGCCAGTGGGCAGGTAAAGCAGAGTGGGAACTTCCGACTGATATCAGAAGATAAACAAAAGGGGGAGGGAGCCACCAGAGGCAACCGATTGGAAAGTAATACCCCAATCCAAGAGTGCCCTGAATCTGGGGACCAGCATTAACTTGGAGTCTGGTTGAAAGCACTCAAAGAGAGCAAAGGATCCTGGGGGGAAATTGCAGGAATCGGGGCAGCTAGGGACAGGGGCTTAAGTCCCCGGACCCAGGACAGCCTCCCCTGGCGCTGAGCCAGAGAGAGTGCGGCGGAGAAACCAGGTCTTGGTCCTGAGCTGCCAGCATGCCCGAGATCTCGTGGGGTCCGGCTCCTGTAAGGGGCTGGGAGCCTCGCCAGAAGGCAGAGGATCCAGAGGCAGAGGGCAGGTGCTACAGAGCCTGAGACACGCCCCCCCCCCCCCCCCCCCCCCCCCCCCCCCCCCCCCCCCCCC
>NW_019154131.1:724461-747472 GCF_002288905.1 Enhydra lutris kenyoni | reverse complement strand
CCCCCCACCCCCCCCCCCCCCCCCAGAGCCTAAGACGCACGTGCGCGCGCGCGCCCCACACATTCCCCTGAGAGAGGTTCGGAAAGGCCCAGCCTGGTGCTCTCAGACTCGCACTATTCCACCAGAGCCTGAGACATGCCCGTGCGTGCCCCACACACTTCCCTGAGAGAGGTGCGCACAAGCCCGGCGATCTTAGACCCAGAAAGACCAGGGACTCCCAGCCTGGGCCAGCAGGAAAATCTCAGCGTGTGATCGCTGCTTGGAACCTCTCTGGCAGTCTGGAGTTGCCCATACAGCCGCCACTGCCGTGGTTGTGGGTACAAACAGAAGATCCTGCGTCCCCAGGGACCGTGACTCATAACCTATTCTGCCAGCAGCCAAGGGGGAATTTATTTGGGCTCTGCAGCCAGACTGAGTCTTCTCTCTGAGAGGGAGGTCAGGGTACAGTTTGTTTTCCTCTAAACCTACAAAAACCATCAAAAGTGGTCAAGGCAAGGAAAATAAAAAGTGAACAAACATAAAAACCTCCAGAGAACAAAAGCCTGAAAAAATCGGTTTCCTCAGAGCCCACCCCCTTGAGGGGGGCGGGAGGACTTAACTCAGGGAACAGCATTGACTGAAAACCCACGTGGCAGTCCCCTCCCCCAGAAAACCAACCAGGAAAGAAAGAAAAAAAAAAAAAAAGACAAGAGAAAAACCACCACTACTTCATAGGTCAACTTTTATTTTTAACTCGTTCCCACTATTCTGGTTCATTTTTTTTATATACATAATTTTTAACCTATTTATCATCACAGTGAGATGTCCAGTACATCAAATTCCATAATAACCTTCTAACCTGAACTTTTTGATTCATACACCTGTGTTTTCTTTTGCATTTCTATTTTTTTATTTTTTTTTAATTTTAGTTTAGTTTAGTTTATTCCTTTTTTATTTTTATTTTCTAACATTCATATAGAGTTAAACTTCAAGGTAATCTCCTTTCCCCAATCAATGCTACCCCTATAGGTAAACCAATTTTTAACCCCCCTTTATCTTAGGAAAGTTGAGTCCTTTAACAAAGATATCAAGATACATCCAGGAAGAATCAAAACAACCTTCCTCGCCCACACTGAGAATTTATTACCACTCTCCCATCTTTTTCTTCCTCCACTGTTTCTGTGTTTTTGTGTTTGTCCTGATATTATATAAATCTTATACTTGGGGTTCTTTTTGACGAGGTTCTTCCTTTATTTGCTTATAAATATAAATATATATATATTTTTTTCTCTCTTGTCATATACTTTTATCAGTCTTTTTGTTTGTCTGTTTTTGTTTGTATACTTCCTAAAGCTTACCTTGCGGCCCATTTGGGCTGAACCTTCTCTTTTATCTTCCCTTTTTTTCCTGTCTCTCTCTCTCTCTTTTTTTTTTCTTTTCTTTTTTCTCTCGTTTAGGTGGGGAATCCTGATTGCTCAGAAGCATTCCAGGGTGCACCTTGACTGCATCACAGTCAATACATCCAGCTACATCCGTTCAGCCATCTCTCACCAAAATGACTAGGAGGAGGAATGCCCAACAGAAGAAAAATACAGAGGATGGACCTTCTGCAACAGAGCTAACGGCTACCAACATAGACAATATGTCGGAAAGAGAACTCAGACTAACAATTATCCAGGCAATAGCTAGGTTGGAGAAAGCCATGGATGACCAAACGGAATTGATTAGGGCTGAACTCAAAGCGACCAGGGAAGATGTTCACAATGTTAGGGCTGAGCTGAAAGCTACCAGGGAAGAGGTTCACAAAGCTCTCAATGAATTCCAATCTAATCTAAATTCTCTCAAAGCTAGGGTAACTGAGACAGAAGATAGAATTTGTGATCTGGAGGACAAACAAATAGAGAGAAAGGATCAGGAGGAAGCCTGGAACAAACAGCTTAGAAGCCACGAAAACAGAATCAGGGAAATAAATGATGCCATGAAACATTCCAACGTCAGAATTATTGGAATCCCTGAAGGGGAGGAGAAAGAAAGAAGTCTAGAAGGCATAGTGGAACAAGTTCTTCATGAAAATTTTCCCAATCTCGTGAATGGAACCAGCGTTCATGTACTAGAGGCCAAACAGTCTCCACCCAAGATTATAGATTCCAAAAAAACATCAAGGCACCTGATAGTCAAATTGAGGAATCATAATTGTAGATACAATCTCTTGAAAGCCGCTAGGACAAAGAGGCTACTTACTTACAGAGGAAAGCCCAACAGAATAACGTCAGACCTGTCCACAGAGACCTGGCAAGCCAGAAAGGGCTGGCAAGATATATTCAGGGCACTAAATGAGAAGAACATGCAGCCAAGAATACTTTATCCAGCAAGACTGACATTCAAAATGGATGGAGAGATAAAGAGTTTCCAAGACCGGCAAGCCTTAAAAGACTATGCAACCACCAAGCCAACACTGCAGGAAATATTAAGGGGGGTACTACAAAAGAGGAAAATTCTTAAGAATGGCATTGAACAGAAATATAGAGACAATCTACAGAAAGAAAGACTTCAAAGGTAACACGATGTCAATAAAAACGTATCTATCAATTATCACTCTCAAAGTGAATGGCCTAAATGCACCCATGAAATGACACAGGGTTGCAGATTGGATAAAACGACAGGACCCATCCATATGTTGTCTACAAGAGACCCATTTTGAACCTAAAGATACACCCAGACTGAAAGTGAAGGGATGGAGAAGCATCTTTCATGCCAATGGGCCTCAAAAGAAGGCTGGGGTAGCGATTCTCCTATCAGACAAATTAGATTTTAAACTAAAGACTGTAGTCAGAGATACAGAAGGACACTACATAATTCTTAAAGGGACTATCCACCAAGAAGATCTAACAATTGTAAATATCTATGCCCCCAATATGGGAGCAGCCAATTACATAAGAAAACTCTTAATCAAGATAAAGAGTCATATTGATATGAATACATTAATAGTAGGAGATCTTAACACGCTTCTCTCAGAAATAGACAGATCATCCAAGCAGAAAATCAATAAAGAAACAAGAGCATTGAATGACACACCGGACAAGATGGACCTCATAGATAGATACAGAACATTCCACCCTAAAACAACAGAATACTCATTCTTCTCAAGTGCACATGGAACCTTCTCCAGAATAGAGCATGTACTGGGTCACAAATAAGGACTCAACCGATACCAAAAGATTGAGATTATTCCCTGCATATTCTCAGATCAAAATGCTTTGAAACTGGAGCTCAATCACAAGGAAAAGTTCCGAAGGAACTCAAACACCTGGAAGCTAAAGACCACCTTGCTTAAGAATGCTTGGATCAACCAGGAGATCAAAGAAGAACTGAAACAATTCATGGAAACCAATGAGAATGAAGACACTTCGGTCTAAAACCTATGGGATACAGCAAAGGTGGTCCTAAGGGGGAAATACATAGCCATCCAAGCCTCCCTCAAAAAAATTGAAAAATCCAGAATACACCAGCTGTCTCTACACCTTCAAGAACTGGAGAATCAACAACAAATCAAACCAACTCCACACATAAGAAGGGAAATCATCAAGATTAGAGCAGAGATCAATGAGGTAGAAACCAGAGATACAGTAGAACGTATCAATGAAACTAGAAGCTGGTTTTTTGAAAGAATCAATAAGATCAATAAAGCATTGGCCACACTAATCCAAAAGAAAAGAGAGAAAGCCCAAATTAATAAAATTATGAATGAAAAGGGAGAGATCACAACTAACACCAAGGAAGTAGAAACAATCATCAGAAGTTATTATCAACAGTTATATGCCAATAAGCTAAGCAACCTAGATGAAATGGATGCATTCCTGGAAAACTATAAACTCCCAAAATTGAACCAGGAAGAAATTGACAACCTGAATAGACCAATATCTAGTAACAAGATTGAAGCAGTGATCAAAAACCTCCCAAAAAACAAGAGCCCAGGACCTGATGGATTCCCTGGGGAATTCTACCAAACTTTCAACGAAGAAATAACACCTATTCTCCTGAAGCTGTTTCAAAAAATTGAAGCAGAAGGAAAACTTCCAGACTCTTTCTATGAAGTCAGCATTACCCTGATCCCCAAACCAGGCAAAGACCCTACCAGAAAGGAGAATTTCAGACCAGTATCACTGATGAATATGGATGCTAAGATTCTCAACAAGATCCTAGCAAACAGGATCTAACAGCACATTAAAAAGATTATCCACAATGACCAGGTGGGATTCATCCCTGGGCTCAAGGATGGTTCAACATTCGCAAATCAATCAATGTGATAGCACAAATTAAGAGAAGAGAGAAGAACCACATGGTCCTCTCAATTGATGCAGAAAAAGCATTTGACAAAATCCAGCATCCGTTCCTGATTAAAACCCTTCATAATATAGGGATAGAGGGAACATTCCTGAATTTCATAAAATCTATCTATTGAAGACCCACAGCAAATATCATCCTCAATGGGAAAAAGCTTGCAGCCTTCCTGTTGAGATCAGGAACACCACAAGGATGCCCACTCTCACCACTCTTGTTCAACATAGTATTAGAAGTCCTAGCAACAGGGGCGCCTGTGTGGCTCAGTGGGTTAAGCCGCTGCCTTCAAGTCAGGTCATGATCTCAGGGTCCTGGGATCGAGTCCCAATTGGGCTCTCTGCTCGGCAGGGAGCCTGCTTCCCTCTCTCTCTCTCTCTCTCTCTCTCTCTCTCTCTCTGCCTGCCTCTCCATCTACTTGTGATCTCTCTCTGTGAAATAAATAAATAAAATCTTAAAAATAAAAAAAAAGAAGTCCTAGCAACAGCAATCAGACAACAAAGAGAAATAAAAAGTATCCAAATTGGCAATGAGGAAGTCCAACTCTCTCTCTTCGCAGATGACATGATTCTTTATATGGAAAACCCAAAAGACTCCACCCCCAAACTACTAGAACTCATACTACAATTCAGCAACATGGCAGGATACAAAGTCAATGTACAGAAATCAGTGGCTTTCTTATACACTAACAATGAAAATACAGAAAGGGAAATTAGAAAATCGATTCCATTTACTATAGCACCAAGAACCATAAGATACCTGGGAATAAATGTAAACAAAGAGGTAAAGGATCTGTACTCGAGGAACTACAGAACACTCATGAAAGAAATTGAAGAAGACACAAAAAGATGGAAGACCATTCCATGCTCTTGGATCGGAAGAATAAACATTGTTAAAATGTCTATACTGCCTAGAGCAATCTATACTTTTAATGCCATTCCTATCAAAATTCCACCGGTATTCTTCAAAGAGCTGGAGCAAATAATCCTAAAATTTGTATGGAATCAGAAGAGACCCCGAATCGCTAAGGAAATGTTGAAGAACAAAAATAAAACTGGGGGCATCAGGTTACCTTTACTACAAAGCTGTGATCACCAAGACAGCATGGTACTGGCATAAAAACAGACACATAGACCAGTGGAACAGAGTAGAGAGCCCAGATAGGGACCCTCAACTCTATGGGCAAATAATCTTTGACAAAACAGGAAAAAATATACGATGGAAAAAAGACAGTCTCTTCAATAAATGGTGCTGGGAAATCTGGACAGCTATATGTAGAAGAATGAAACTTGACCATTCTCTTACACCGTACACAAAGATAAACTCAAAATGGATAAAAGACCTCAACGTGAGACAGGAATCCATCAGAATCCTAGAGGAGAACATAGGCAGTAACCTCTTCGATATCAGCCACAGCAACTTCTTTCAAGATATGTCTCCAAAGGCAAAGGAAACAAAAGCGAAGATGAACTTTTGGGACTTCATCAAGATCAAAAGCTTCTGCACAGCTAAGGAAACAGTCAAAAAAACAAAGAGGCAACCCACAGAATGGGAGAAGATATTTGCAAATGACAGTACAGACAAAAGGTTGATATCCAGGATCTATAAAGAACTCCTGAAACTCAACACTCACAAAACAGACAATCATATAAAAAAAATGGGCAGAAGATATGAACAGACATTTCTCCAATGAAGATATACAAATGGCTATCAGACACATGAAAAAATGTTCATCATCACTAGCCACCAGGGAGATTCAAATTGAAACCACATTGAGATATCACCTTACACCAGTTAGAATGGCCAAATTAGCAAGACAGGAAACAACATGTGTTGGAGAGGATGTGGAGAAAGGGGAATCCTCTTACACTCTGGGTGGGAATGCAAGTTGGTGCGGCCACTTTGGAGAACAGTGTGGAGATTCCTCAAGAAATTAAAAATAGAGCTTCCCTATGACCCTGCTATTGCACTACTGGGTATTTACCCCAAAGATACAGATGTAGTGAAAAGAAGGGCCATCTGTACCCCAATGTTTATAGCAGCAATGGCCACGGTCGCCAAACTGTGGAAAGAACCAAGATGCCCTTCAACGGATGAATGGATAAGGAAGATGTGGTCCATATACACTATGGAGTATTATGCCTCCATCAGAAAGGATGAATACCCAACTTTTGTAGCAACATGGATAGGACTGGAAGAGATTATGCTGAGTGAAATAAGTCAAGCAGAGAAAGTCAATTATCATATGGTTTCACTTATTTGTGGAGCATAACAAATAGCATGGAGAACAAGGGGAGATGGAGAGGAGAAGGGATTTGGGGGAAATTGGAAGGTGAGGTGAACCATGAGAGACTGTGGACTCTGAAAAACAATCTGAGGGTTTTGAATGGGCGGGGTGGGGGTGGATGTTGGGGAACCAGGTGGTGGGTATTAGAGAGGGTCGGATTGCATGGAGCACTGGATGTTGTGCAAAAGCAATGAATTCTGTTATGCTGAAAAGAAATTTAAAAAAAAAAAAAAGAAAAGAAAGAAACAACTTGGGAGAAGACATGAGTAAACATTTCTCCAAAGAAGACATACAGATGGCCAATAGACATATGAAAAATGCTCATCCTAGTTATCATCAGGCAAGTGCAAGTCAAGACCACAATGTGATATCACAATAGCTAAAATCAACAACACATAAAACAAAAAAAAGTTGGCAAGGATGAGGAGAAAGGGGAACCCTCTTACACTCTTGGTAGGAAGCATACTGGTGCAGGCACTGTGGAAAATGGTATGGAGTTTCCTCAAAAAGCTAAAAATAGAAGTAACCTATGATCCAGTAATCACACTACTGGGTATTTACCCAAGAATACAAGAACACTAATTAAAACAGATTCATGCATCCCTATGTTTACAGCAGCATTACTTACAATAGCTAACATGTGGAAGCAGCCCAAGTGTCCATCAATAGATGAGTGGATAACGAAGAAGATGTGATATACATACATACATATATATATATATATTATTTGGCCATAATATTATATGTATTTATCTATACAATATATATAATTATAATATAATATAATATAATAATTATAATTATTTGTTCATAATAAAGAAAGAAATAATATAAAATGAATGAATAAAGAATGAAATCTTGCCATTTGCAATGAAATGGATGGGGCTGGAGACTCTAATGCTAAGTGAAAAAAGTCAGACAGAGAAAGACAAATACCATATGATTTCAGTCATATGTGGAATTTAAGAAACAAAAACAAAAAGGAAAGGGAAAAAATGAGAGATATTGAAATCAAGAAACAGACTCTTAACTATAGAGAACAAGCTGATGGTTATCAGAAAGGAGGTAGGCAGGGGATGGGTGAAACAGGTGATGGAGATTAAGGAGTGCACTGGTTGTGATGAGCACCAGGTGATGTATGGAAGTGTATTTTGTACACCTGAAACTAATATAACACTGTATGTTAACTAACTGGAATTTAAACAAAAACTTTAAAAAGTCACCTGAGTTGAACTGTAATAATTATTATTAATGCACAAATGAACAGCACACTATAAATATACTTTAGTTTTAAAGAACCATTGAATATTGAAACTTCAGTTTTATTGGAAATATATCTTTTATTGAAACTTTACTCAATTGCTTCATGTATGCATGGGTGAATACTGCCTGATGCTAGCCTGGGAGAGCTTGCATCATCTATTTCAACTTATTTCTCACTTTTTATGTATGGAGCATTGAGATCACCTGTTTATGTAAAGAAGTGGATGGGGCTAGAAGCAATTTCTTCAGAGCAACATCACTTAATTTTTTGAACCCCTTTCTGATTCCATGCCCCAAATCTCATTGATAATCTATTGATTATCTATTAACTGACAACCTAATAAGGTACTCTTTCAGTTTGTTAAAACAAAGAATAAGAAACAAACTGATGAAGTTATTTCTTATCCAGTCATTGGAATCTTTTACTTATTCATTTCAAAAAAGCATAACCAAAAAAGCTTTACTTAGGCCTATCAAATGATTGTCAATTGTAACTTTTATTCTCTTACTTACAGGTACCTCAATTATTACCATTCACTAAGATCTGTTAGATAGTGTTTAAGGAACAAAACTGTGAAATTGATGTAAGATTGGAAAATGTGCATTTTAAAAATGTTCCAACAGAACAGTATTTTCAGTCAATTTTCATTTTATGTGTTATCTTACAGTGCTTAAAAATAAAATACTTGATAGAGAGACAGATATATGTATAATACATAGACATAGAAATTGACTTTACAATAATGTTTCTGACAGATTTAGTGTAGCCTCACCATATCTGAGAGGGAGGAATTAATCCTACTCAAATGAAGCCGGTTTTCTCAAATTCAGGGAATTGATTCCTAGATTATGTTGTAGGAAGATGTTTATCCTGCACATACATGCAGTGTATTTTCTGCTGGTAGGAGAGCATTATAATCCAGGCTTACAGCAGGGGCGTGAATGATTGCTTCTAAGTGTGTTATTTACAGAGCATGCCACAATGCACTTCCCCATCACTGAAACAGAAGAGTGAGACTGAGAGCAGGAGACTTGTGGCAAGATAAAATGTGTTTTTATTTTTATTTTCTATTTTATGGATTTCCAATATCCAACAATTTTTTGGCAAAAGTAAGGTATTTTTCCTACAAATTTAGATGAATTTTCTAAAAATATATAAATTAGGAACTTTTTTCTAACACATTTTTATATGCAAATAGAATATATTGATCAGTCAAAAAGAAAGGTGAATATTTTCACCTCCTTTGCTTTGGCATTAAAATGTATAGCAGAAAAAAATGTATAGCAGAGACATAGGCCATACCCTTTGCAAGCTTTTCCCCATAAGTTAGAAGGCTGGAGTGCAGAACTGACATGCTTCCAGCACACTGGTATTTTCCAAGATAGTTTTTGTAAATGTTAAATATTCTGATTCTAAGGAAGTGTAGTAGGAAGATCAGTAACACCCAGATGTTTTTGCTGGTCTGGTGCCACCAACCCCCGACTGCTGTGGGAGTTAATGGGTGTGGGCTCACTAGGGCATCCTTCCCTGGGAATCTTCCTGAGCCTGGCAGAGCCACCTTGCCCCCAAATGTCTGAGGATGAACCTCCTCTCAGGAACAGCCACTGGCAGACTGAACAGGTCCTCAGGCATAGCCCCGTTCACTATGGATTCACTGTGGTTCAACCGGTGCTCTGGGTCCTTGCTTAGCTCCTTCTCCTAACCTGTCCTACCGCCTCACTCCTGAAGAGGTCTCCCTCAACAAACCACAGGCAAAAATCCCATCTCAGACTCTGATTCCATGAAACCTACCTATGTGCCAAGTGGCTACAGAAGGATGGGCCTCCAAGACTGTGATGAGTACATGAGTGTAACTCATAGAAATGTACACTAAACAAATTGGATCTCATGGAACAGAATAGAGAACCCAGAAATGGACCCACAACCATATGGTAAACTAATATTTGACAAAGCAGGAAAGAATATCCAATGGCAAAAAGACAGTCCCTTCAAAAATTTGTTTTGGGAAAATTGGATAGAAATGTGCAGAAGAATGAAATTGGATCACTTTCTTACACCATACACAACAATAAATTCAAAGTGGATGAAAGACCTAAATTTCAGACAGGAAACTATCAAAATCCTAGAGGAGAATGCAGGCAGAAATCCCTTTAATCTCAGCTATAGCAACTTCTTATTAGACATGTTGCCAGAGGCAAGGGAAACAAAAGCAAAAATGAACTATTGGGACTTCATCAAGATAAAAAGCTTCTGCATAGCAAAGTAAACAATCAACAAAATATTTTTATATGCAAATACTGTTGGGTCCGTTATCAAAGGAACAAGACTGAGACAAAGTGAAAGTTATGCAAAGCCTTATTCTATGCCAAGCATTAGCAGTTAGACTGACCGGCCAGGGGAAGGAGACTGAGACAAAATGAAAGTTATGTAAAGCTTATGCCGAGCATTAGAAGTCAGACTGACCAGCCAGGGCTGCCTCTGAAGAGAGAGACCCCTCCTTGGTCTTAGAGGTTAGTTTTAGAGGGCGCAACCGCAGACCTCTACGTATGTGGCTTTGGCTGATTGGATGTCTCCTACCTATGTGTTTTAGTAACAGTTACCCGGAACCGATACTAGTAACTGCTGAGGCATTTATTAAACAACAAAATGGCTACCAAGGCAACATGGCGTCACTATAGCTACGTAGGCCCAGGCAGGCCCTAGGGATTTAACAGGTTTTAACATGGAATTGGCCCTAACAACACAATATATTGGTCAGTCAAAAAGAAAGGTGAAAATGAAAGGCAGCCTAGGAACTGGAGAAATTATTTGCAAGTGACATGTCTGATAAAGGGCTAGTATTCAAAATACATAAAGAACTTACAAAATGAAACACTCCAAAACAAAGAATCCAGTTAAGAAATGGGTAGAATACAGGAATAGACACTTTCCAAAGAAGATATCCAGATAGCTTATAAAACACATACAAAGGTGCTCATCATCACCCATCAGGAAAATATAAATCAAAACCACAATGAGATACCACCTCACACTTGTCAGAGTGACTAAAATTAACCAGAGGAGAAACTACAGGTGTTGGTAAGGATGAGGAGAAAGGGGAAACCTCTTGCATTGTTAGTGAGAATGCAAACTGGTGCAGCCACTCTGAAGAACAGTTTGGAGGTTCCTCAAAATGTTAAAAATAAAACTTCCTTGTGACCTAGCAATTGCACTACTAGGTATTTACCCATAGGATAAAAAATACATATTTGAAGGGGTACATGCACCCCAATGCTTATAGCAGCATTATCAACAATAGCCAAAGTATGCAAAGAGGCCAAATGTCCATTGACAGATGAATGGATAAAGAAGAAATGGTATACATACGATTTCACTTATATGTGGAATTTAAGAAACAAAACAGATGAACATAGGGGAAGTGAAAAAAAATAAAATAATACAAAAACAGAGAAGGAGACAAGCCATAAGAAACTCTTAACTATAGGAAATTAACTATGGGTTGCTAGAAGGGAGGTGCATGGGGGAATTGGTATAATTGGGTGATGGCCATTAAGGAGGATACTTGATGTAATGAACATTGGGTGTTATATGTAACTGACGAATCACTAAATTCTATCCCTGATACTACTAATAATAATAATAAAGGGAAGATATGGTATAATAGGCAATGGAATATTATTTGGCCATCAAAAAGAATGAAATCTTGCCATTTGCAATGGTGTGGATGGAGCTAGAGCATATCATGCTAAGTGAAATAAGTCAATCAGAGAAAGATAATTATATGATCTCACTGATATGTGGAATTTAAGTAAGAAAACAGATAAACATATAGGAAGGGGGGAAAGAAAAAAAAGGAGAGAGGGAAACAAACCCTAAGGACTCTTAACAATACAGAACAAACTGAGGGTTGATGGAAGGAGGTGGATGGGCTAGGTGAGTGATGGATATTAAAGGGGGCACTTGTTATGAAGAGCATTGGGTATTGTACGTAAGTGATGAATCACTGAATTCTACTCCAGAAACTAATATTACATGGTATGTTAACTAACTAAAATTTAAATTAAAAAAAAAAGGTAAAATAAAACAGGATGGATCTCACTACTTTTCAACTTTATTAAAACCTGCCTTTAAAAAAAGAAAAAGATGGGAGCACCTGGGTGGCTCAGTCGTTAAGCATCTGCCTTCAGCTCAGATCATGATCCCAGGGTCCTGGGATTGAGCCCTGCATCAGGCTCCGGGCTCAGCAGGAAGCCTGATTCTCCCTCCCCCACCCCCCCCCACTTGTGTTCTCTCTCTGATGTGTCTCTCTCTGTCAAGTAAATAAATTTTCTTTAAAAAATAAAAATTTAGGGGCGCCTGGGTGGCTCAGTGGGTTAAAGCCTCTGCCTTCGGCTCAGGTCATGATCCCAGGGTCCTGGGATCGAGCCCCGCATTGGGCTCTCTGCTCAGCGGGGAGCCTGCTTCCACCTCTCTCTCTCTGCCTGCCTCTCAGCCTACTTGTGATCTCTGTCTGTCAAATAAATAAATAAAATCTTTTTAAAAAAATAAAAATTTAAAATAAAAAAAGATGACTTTTCATGGAAAAATAGTTATATTGCAAAAACAAAAGATATCTGTTTATAATATGCTAACCAAGGGAAAACTTCAGGAAAGCAAGAGGGGAAGCATGACAAAGGATTGCTTTCTTTCATTTAAAATGTTCTCTGGGCCTTCTTCTGTGCAGCATCTCACAGGAAGAAGACTGCGCTAAGTGCTGGGTCATTCCATGGTGTCCTAGGTGCTGACAGATGGGTGAGTACGTGATTAAATACTCCCTTGTGGGAGGGAGATACAGGCCTCTGGTTATGGAATGAGTAAATGAGGAATAAAAATTAGAGCATAGAGAACATGGTCAATGATATTGTAATAACAATGTAATGGGACAGATTGTGGCTATATTTGTGGTGAGCAAAACATAATGTACAAACCTATCAAATCACTAAGTTATACACCTGAAACTAATGTCACAGTGTGTGTCAACTATACTCAAAATAAAAAATAAAAGAATAAATGTCACACTTGGAATGGCTACTAATAACAACAACAAAAATGTTCCTCTTGGGAGAAAAGTAAGAAGCAAAAGATGGAAAGGAAGAGAGAGGAAGGAAAGACTGGACTCAGAGCCACATTCCCCATTGACAGAGGTCTTCTAGGTGCCTGTGGTAATCTGTGACAAAGTTGGAGCTGCACAGATCAATGAATAAAGATGATGTGGTATATATGTGGTACACACACACACACACACACACACACACACACACACACACACCACAATGGAATATTATGCAGCCATCAAAAAAAAGTCTTGGGGCACCTGGGTGGCTCAGTGGGTTAAGCCTCTGCCTTCAGCTCAGGTCATGATCTCAGGGTCCTGTGATCGAGCCCTGCATCGACCTCTCTGCTCAGTGGGGAGCCTGCTTCCCCCTCTCCTTTTGCCTGCCTCTCTGCCTACTTGTGATCTCTCTTTCTTTCTGTCAAATAAATAAATAAATAAATAAATATTTTAAAAGATTAAAAAATGAAGTCTTACCATTTGCAATGACATGGGTGGAATTAGAGGGTATTATGCTAAGTAAAATAAGTCAGTCAAAGAACAATTATCATGTGATTTCACTCCTAGGTGGAATTTAAGAAATAAAACAGAGGATCACAGGGGCAGAGAGGGAAGAACAAAACAAGATAAAATCAGAGAGGGAGACAAACCAGGGTTGCTGGAGGGGAGGTGGGTGGGTGGATGGGGTAACTGGGTGATGGGCATTAAGGAGGGCATGTGATGTAATGAGAACTGGGTGTAATAATCAACTGATGAATTACTGAAGTCTACCTCTGAAACTAATAATACACTATATGTTAATAAATTGAATTTAAATAAAATTAAATTTTAAAAAATTGGGGTTGTGATTCCTGTTCTGCCTTTCAAAAGAGCACTGCTCAAAGCTTTAAAGGCTTTGCTCTGCCTGACAGTGCTGTGTTCACAGGGTCAGCATGTGATTATTCAGGGTCTGGTTTGGTTTAGCTCTTGTTTATTTTCACTTAACAGCTGCGTGTTAATAGAAAGTCCCCCTCAGTGAAGGATTTGCCTAGGATTTCTGTAATAAAATAGAAGGATTTGCAACAAATGCTGGAAGAACCCTCAGCAAAAGTGGTATTTTTCAAGTGATTATGAGGCCCAGAACATATTGTCATACCAAGGCTGCAAACCTGCCCTCCCTGTTGAGAGCAGTGACAGATGTCCCCTGTTAATGTCCAGTGATTAAATGTCATTGCAGAGACACCTCCTCCTCTGTGAGGCTCCCTTACTGCCCCCTCACCTACAACTTGCTCCTTTCTTCATGAAGCTAATGCTACCACTTGTCAAAAAACCCACATTTCCCTGAAAGTTGCAGACCTTCTCCAGATGAGCACACATGTTCCTTCTTGTCCCCAAGTGAGCACAGAGGACACTTTGGGACTAACAGTACCATTGTTGCCAAATGAAAATAAAAGCAGTGTGGACACATCCTCTGATAGGAGCAGCTACCAGTGAGGAAAGCAGTAGACACAAAAGTTTATGAGGATGGCAACTAGTCCCATCCTGGAAATTTATCCTGAGGAGAAAATTTTACAGAAGAAAAGATGCTCAACATCACTAACTGTCAAGGAAATCAAAACCACAATGAGATATCACATCACACCTGTTAGGATGTCTTTTATCAAAAAAGACAAGAGATAATAAATGTTGGTGAGGATATAGAGGAAAGGGAAGGAACCCTTATACATTGTAGATTGCACATAAATTGATGCAGTCATTATGGAAAACAAAAAGGTAGCTCCTCAAAACATTAAAAATTGAACTACCATGTGATCCAACAATGCCATTCCTGGGTATACAACCAAAGGAATTGAAATCAGGATCTCAAAGAGATACCTGCACTCCCATGTTCATTGCAGCATTATTCACAAAAGCCAAGATATGGAAACAATCTAAATGTCATTCAGTATAAGCCTGGATGAAGAAGACATGGCATATAAATACATGGAATATTTCTCAGTCAAGAGAAAAAGGGGAATCCTGCCATTTGTGACAATTCTGTGACTAGAACTGGAGGGCATTATGCTAAGTGAGATGAGTCAGAGAAAGACAAATACTATATAATCTCACTTATATTTTCAATCTGAAAAAACTAAACTTGTGAAAAGAGAATAGAATGGTTGGGGGAACTAGGGAGGTGTTGTACAAACTTGCAACTCATAGATACGTAAGTTCTGAAGATCTAACGCACATCATAGTAATTATAGTCAACGATACTATGTTATAAACTCAAAGTTGGTAGGAGGCTAGATCTTAACAGTTATCAGGACAAAAGAATAATTACGTCACATGATAAAGGTAGTAACTAACACTACTTTAATAATCATATTGCAATATATAAATATATCACACCAACACTCTGAACACCTCAGATACCTATAATGTTATATGTTAGTTACATCTGGTTTTTTTTTTTAAGTGCAAAAAAAATTTTTTTTAAGATTTTATTTATTTATTTGACAGACAGAGATCACAGGTAGGCAGAGAGAGGAAGGGAAGCAGGCTCCCCACTGAGCAGAGAGCCCAATGCAGGGCTCAATCCCAGGACCCTGGGATCATGACCTGAGCCAAAGGCAGAGGCTTTATTTAACCCACTGAGCCACCCAGGCGCCCCTAAGTGAAAAATTTTTAACAAAAATATAAGACTCTATTTACATGGATGTCCATTTAAGCATTTGTTAAATAACAAAAAACTGAGAACAGCTTAAAATATCCCTTTAAGGCAAATAAATAATAATAAATTCATTTGATTGGTTATGATGTGACCATTAACACAGGAATTACTGACACTAGATTACCAATAGTAAATTGAGCAGCAGCTTTTGTCTTCATTGCTACCCCAATTCCTGCCAAATGAAAGTAAAGGAGGGAAGATATATAAACCTACAAAGACAAATGGGGTAGGAGATAATAGTAGACAGTAAGGTCAACAAAAAGTCAAAGATATACAGTAAATGGGGGATGGGTGCTCCAGGGGCAGAGCTGGAAAGGCCTGATGGCCTGTGTAGGAACACCAATAAAATGTGGGCATTGTGTGCCACAGAGACGCAGAAAGTTTTCAGAATTGGAGACCTAAGTACCACCAAGTACCAGGGTGGGCAGGATGAGTCCTGGGGCTAACAGCAGGGGAAGTCTGTTGGAAGAAGTAGACTTCCAAGAAGCTATCCCTTTCCATGACAGGGCCACTCCACTCCCTGCCTTCTAGAAGCTGGGGCTCTTTCTCAGAAGAAATTGATCCAGAAATGCTCCAGAACTGGACACATCAATCACATCAGAGGGCAGGACTGAGGCACCAGACAGAAAGTGACCACCTCAGAAAAAGTTGTGAGACGCCCTGGCCAGGGCATCAGGTTGGTGTCTAATTACCTACAGGGGAAGCTAAGAGTCAACAAGCACCTACCACACATTAAGACAAACATAATTACATACACACTCTCTTCCCACACACATTCATACACTCAGACATATCTACACCCATATTCACACACTCTCTCACATACCCACACACCCCACCACATCCCACACAGAACTTCCATATGTTTTATGGTTATTCCTTCTTTTTTTAGATTTTATTTATTTATTTGAGAAAGAGAGAACATGAGCATGGGAGAGGGGCTGAGGGAGAGGAAGAAGCAGACTCCCCACTGAGCAGGGATCCTGATGTAGGGCTCAATCCCAGGAACCTGGGATCAGGACCCGAGCAGAAGGCAGATGCTTAAACAACTGAGCCACCCAGGCACCCTTGTGCTTATCCTTCTTAAATGTGAAGGGCTAGCTGAGGAAAACCCTTAATGTTAGACACAGAGATAAAAACAAATAATCAAGAGTTAGGGAAACCCAGTGGAAGTAGAGAAAGTATGAAAGAGAAAGCATTAAAGAACTATCATTAATATTCTCAAGGAGATAAATGATATTTTTATCTATGAAACAAGAGCACTGTTTTTTAAGGGAAAAGGTAGAAAGAATGATCTCCTGGAAATTAAAAATGTGATATCCAAAACAAAAATAATTCAGTAGCAGGAGTTTAAGATAAAGTTAAAAACATCTCTCAGAAAGCAAGTGGAGACATCATTTACCATCAGGGAAATACAAATCAAAACCACAATGAGATACCACATTACATTAATTATAATGGTAGAAATCAACAAGGCAGGAAACAACAAATGTTGCTGAGGGTGCAGAGAAAAGAGAATCCTCTTACGCTGTTGGTAGGAATTCAAGCTGGAGCAGCCTCTCTCTCTCTCTCTGTCTCTCTCTCTCCCTTTCTCTCTCTCTCTCTCTCTCTCTCTCTCTATATATATATATATATAGACAGTATAGAGTTTTCTCAGGGAGCTAAAAATAGAGCTACCCTACCACCCAGCAATTGCACTACTAGGTATTTACCCCAAAGATAGAGATGTAGTGAAAAGAAGAGACACATGCACCCCAATGTTCATAGCATCAACGTCCACAACAGCCAAACTGTGGAAGGAGCCCAGATCTCAACAGATGAATGGATAAAGAAGATGTGGTTTATATATACAACAGAATATTACTCCACCTTCAGAAAAGATGAATACCTACCATTTGCATTGACATGGATGCAACTGCTCTTGACTCTGGGAAACAAACTGAAGGTTGTCGATAGGGAGGTGGGTGAGGGGATAGGGTAACTGGGTGATAGGCATTAAGGAGAGTAGGTGATGTGGTGAGCACTGGGTGTTATATGCAACTAATGAATCATTGGACACTACATCAAAAATTAATGATGTACTATATGTTGGCTAATTGAACTTAATTTAAAAAAAGAAATCAAGTGGAGAGAGACAAAGAGATGAACACAATGAGAAGAAGTGTAAGAAAATTAGGGAATCGCTTCATGGATATATCTCATGGCCGATGAGAGTTCTAGAAAGGAAGTCCAGGGGGGAATGGAGAGAATTACCAAGCCAAGAACACAAGAAAATGTCCTAGAAAAAAAGGAATTTGTCTCTTGATCAAAAGGCCTACCAGACACCCAGAAATAGAAATGACTGAGGGCCCAACATCACAGCATATCACTAAGAAATTACAGGGTAACAAGGACAAAGAAAAGATCCCAAAAGTCTTCAGAAAAGAAAAAACAAGTCAAATTACAATCGTGAGAAATCAAAAAGGACTTCCCAACATAATGCTGGAAGCCATGGGAACCTTGCTTTCACAATTCTGAAAGAAAATTACTTCCAATCTAGAATTTTATCCACAACTAAACTGTTGATCAATTGGGAATTGACATGTAATGTGAAAATTAGGGTGTTTTCAGACCTATTAAACTCAAAAATATCATTTTGACTCATCTTTCCAGATGAAGCCACTGAAAAAAGCACTCAACTAAAATGAAGGCTGCAAAAACAAGATAGAGGAAAATATGGGATCCAGGAAATAGGGTCACACAAGGGAGAAGATAAAGAAACTCCCAGGATTTTGAAGAAATTTCAAAATGATGTCTGTGTGGATCCAAGGCTGAAAAGGTGATTGGAGGGTTCCGGGAGATATGTTTGTAGGGAAAATAGATCAGTAGACCAGTAATATTATCTGATATATTTGGCAGCATTCAAAAAAAAAAAAAAAAAGTTGTGATACCAGCCTGTTGGAGGCTGAGGAAAGAACTAGTGAGATTCTCAGAAAACAAAGCAGATTATAAAAGAGGCAATAAATAACTCCAGGAAAACAAGAAGATCTACAAGAAATGAGATGTAATTACAGTATACTATATAAGTCCTAATCATGTAAACAGAAACAGTTTAACAAAAATTATAAGAAGAATGCGAGAAAAAGAAGAAAGTAGAGAAGATGGCAAAGTCCTAATAAAGCATAATCTCTGAAATTATTGTTTCAAGAAATGGCTATATAAACATGTTACTTAGTAATAAGGAGACAAATTCTAGAAAGAACAAAAAGGATTGAAAGTTGTTGCCTCTGAAAGAACAGTGGGAAAGGAGGGTGAGATTTAGTAAGTTATCTTAGCCCTGTTTTTCCCCAAAGCAGATTCTGAAACAAGCATTTGGTACAAGTGGTTTATTTGGGAGATGAGTCCAGGAAATACCTGCAGGCAAAGTGGGGGAGTGGGACAGGGGAAGAAGGGAAGCCAGTATATGATGAATTAATGATCATGTTGCCACTGTGGACAACTGGGACTCCATCTTTCTGGAAACCTCTGAGAGACTGTGTAGAACATACCTCAGAATTGTCTCTACTCATCCCTCCTCTGGCTGAGGGCTGCTCCTGGAGGCACTAACTACCTGGAACTTTATGCCTGCTCCATGCAGACACCGAGCACACTCCTATGGCCAGATAATACTTTCAAACAATCAAACACATGTGCTGAAGGTGGGAAGTCATCAGCATGTCCACTAAGACTTCAGATAATATCTGAGGTAGACTAAGTGGGTAGTTATGGAGCACCAAAAATGCTACCTGGACCAAAGTACTGGGGTACTGTATAAGCTACCACTGGTCTTTGAGGTTTTAAACGACACTGAGGGTTTCTAAAATAATCTCTAGTCAACCAACCAATATCCTCTATTTCCTCTGCAGTGATGCTCAATGCACACTGAATGCTTATACTCACTTTGAAAAATGACTTCATACTTCCATTCCCACTAATCAAGTAGTGTGCTTATGCAGCAGGGGTTGCTACCAAAGCTGTTGTATTTGTCTGTATTATACAACTTAGCTAAACAATTTGTAAACAAATGAAATAGGAATATTATGTAAACCAAAAAGATATGAAAACAAAAAATTACCTTAAAAATATATGTGGGGAACATTAAACAAGACAGACAAAAAACATTAGGGAGAAATGTAGAAATCTGGAAAAGCTATTTTGATTTCAGCTTCTAGAAGTATGGCAACATAAGTATCTTTGAAAAACCTTCCTCTCTGCCCTGACCTGGAAAGAAAAAATTAAGCTCCCCTGACAATTGAACATGCGGATCTGGTAATCTTACACTGCCTTGTTGTAAGAGGAAGCTGGCCAAGCCCATGAGATTAAAATAAAATAATTGCAGTAAAATTAAATTAAATCATTTCAAGATTGGTTGTGCTCTCTGGTACCCAATTATCTGTTCGAAATAGAAAGCACCAATTAGAAATGCCACTGGCAAGTGCCAAACATCTTTGGAGAAAAACACTCTTAATCTACTCTAGTATTAATTCTAACAGTTCAAATTCAGATAATGTCTCAAAATGAAGTAAGAGAGAAAATAAGCATCAGACTTAGACACCCTACCCCAAGACTTTAGGTATTGGAATTATTAAATATAGTTTACAAAATTATCATATATGAAAAGTTCAAAGATATATAATGATATTAAAAAAAACAAGCAAGTCTGAAAATACTACCAAAACCGAACAATCAAGATTTTTTTTTAAATGAACATAGTTTAAAAATGAAAATTCTGGTCACCTGGGTGACTCAGTAGGTTAAGCATCTGCCTTCAGTTCAGGTCATGATCCTGAGGTCCCAGAATTGAGCCCCAGCTCTGGCTTTCTGCTCATTAGGGAGTCTGTTTCTCCCTCTCCCTCACCTGTTTCTCTGCCTGCTTGTGTGCTCTCTCTGTCTCTCTTTGACAAATAAATAAATGAATAAATAAATAAATAATCTTCTTTAATAAATGAAACTTCTGGGGAAAATATTTAATTGCTAATCCCTAAAGTAATAATCTCTTTCCTCACTGAAGAGAGAAATAGTGAACAGGAAGACAAAACAAGAAAATGCCCAGATTTCAGCATGGGGAATAAATGATATGGAAAATATGAAAGAGAGATAACAAGAAAGATAGAAGACCTAACTTGTCTCTAATCAGAGTTTCTGAAGGAGATAATAGAGACAATGAGAGAAAGGAAGTATTTGCCTTGATGATTCCTAAGCATTTTCCAGGATTAAGGAAAGACTTGAATCCCACAGATACAAAAGGACAGTATTTACCAAGAAGAATAAAACAGAAAAATAGAAGATCTTAAAAACAAGTAGAGACAAAATAGAATTACCTACAAAGAAACTGCAGTTAGGCTTCTCTAGAGCCACAATGGAAGCCTAAAGACAGTGGAATGATATCTTCAAAAGATGAGAGAAAACAACTGTCAGAGAAGAATCTAAATTGAAGATCTCTCCCAGAATAAGGGTTATTACTAGAGAATTTTCATCTGAGTGACCCATATGTATGGGCCACTAAACAATGGGTCACTAAACATCTAATTGTCAACATCTTTTCCTCTTATTGTCTTATAAAATGTATTCCTTTTCTCTGAAATCCAGAGTTCTCTTTAGTTCAGAATGACATATATACCTCATTTTGCCTGTCTTTGGAATTTCCATGACTATGTGGATTCCCCATATATACATCTATTAGATTTTATTTTCTTCTGTTTAAAAAAAAACTGTCATTCTACCACTCTATCCAACTTATATAAATATTTCAAGTATGAGGGCTAATTCACAGATGACGTGATATTATACGTATAAAATCCTTAAGATTACACACACACACAAACAGACATGCACACACACAGCAAGATAAGAAATCCACACAGTTATGTTTCTATATGCTAAAAATCATGTTAAGTTTATGTTTCTATACACTAAAAGTGAACATCTGAAAAGGAAATTAAGAAAAAAATACATTTACAATAGCATCAAAAACAATAAAATACTTAGGCATAAACTTAACCAAGGAGATGAAAACATATAAACTTCAATCTACAAAACATTGCTAAGAAAAAAGCAAGAAGACACCAATAAATGAAAAGACATCCTGTGTTCATGGGCTGGAAGACTTAATAGTGTTAAAATGTTCATATACCCAAAGGGATCTATAGATTCAATGCAATCTCCATCAATATCCCAATAATGATTATGGCAGAAATAGAAATCCTGAAATTCATATAGAACATCAGGAGACCTGGAATAGTCAAAACAATCTTGAAAAGGAACAAATCTGGGCTGGAGGAGTCAAGATGGCGGAGAAGTAGCAGGCTGAGACTACTTCAGGTAGCGGGAGATCAGCTAGATAGCTTATCTAAAGACTGCAAACACCTACAAATCCAACAGGAGATTGAAGAGAAGAAGAACAGCAACTCTAGAAACAGAAAATCAACCACTTTCTGAAAGGTAGGACTGGCGGAGAAGTGAATCCAAAGCCACGGGAAGATAGACCGCGGGGGGAGGGGCCGGCTCCTGGCAAGCGGCGGAGCAATGGAGCACAAAATCGGGACTTTTAAAAGTCTGTTCCGCTGAGGGACATCGCTCCAGAGGCTTAACCGGGGTGAAGCCCACGCAGGGTCAGCATGGCCTCAGGTCCCGCAGGGTCACAGAAGGATTGGGGTTGTCTGAGTGTCGCAGAGCTTACAGGTATTAGAACAGGGAAGCCAGCTACAGAGACAGAGCTGAGGAGTAAGCTCTAAGCTCGGGGTTACCTTGAACTGGTTGCAGGCTCGGTCAGCTCGGAGCGCGGCCGGAGGCAGGGTGACGGGAGTAAATCCGCGCTGTTCTCTGAGGGCGCACTGAGGAGTAGGGCCCCGGGCTCTCGGCTCCTCCAGGCCGGAGACCGGGAGGCCGCCATCTTCATTCCCGCCCTCCGGAACTCTCCGGAAAGCGATCAGGGAACAAAAGCTCCTGAAAGCAAACCCGAGTGGATTACTCAGCCAGGCCCCTGGTAAGGGCGGTGCAACTCTGCCGGGGGCAAAGACACTTGAGAATCACTACAACAGGCCCCTCCCCCAGAAGATCAACAAGAAGCCCAGCCAGGACCAAGTTCACCTAACAAGGAGTGCAGTTTCAATACCAAGGAGAGCAGCGGAATTCCAGAGGAGGAGAAAGCAAACCACGGAACTCATGGCTTTCTCCCCATGATTCTTTAACCTTGCAGTTAATTTAATTTTTTTTCCTTTCTTTTTCAAATTTTTCTTCTTCTGCTAAAGTTTTTTAACTTTTACCCTTTTCTTTTTTAACGTTTTTATAACGTTTTCTTTTTTAACGTATATATATATATATATATATATATATATATTT